>NC_056728.1:388976502-389276502 GCF_019279795.1 Protopterus annectens
TTGGTAAGGTGGCAACTGTAGGAATACTGGCTGTTCTGTATGGTGTGCACCCTTTAAATATATTTATTTTCCTATACATATCTATGTGTGTATATGTGTAGTTACATATATATCTATCTATCTATCTATCTATATATATATATATATATATATGTGTGTGTGTGTTTGTGTATGGATTCACTTTATAAGCTCGAATTCCCAAAAACCCAAACTTCATATGGTCGAGACCATAAATTCGATTTTTGGAAACTCGAACTCCTAAAATGAAACGTAAAAAAAAAAAAAAAAAAAAGTCAAACATCACTTTTTACAGGGGGGCTTTGCCCCCTTGCACCCCACCCACTTAAATATACCAACTCCGTGATTGCGCTACAGTGGGGAAAAGGGAAATCTCCCATTTCACGCTGTATGCAGAAGCACAAAACAGGAGATTTCCCATTTCCTGTCAACATTGCAAAAAAAATGAAACCGTTACTTACATACAGAGCATACAGGGGTCCTTGCCTCTGTGTGTAAGTAATGTTTTAAGGTAAGTAAAGTGTTATTTTTTAACACTTTACACATTCGAGTTACTGAAAGCTCAAGCATATGGTCTCGACCATATGCAATTCGAGCTTTCAGTAATTCAAGCATGTAAAGTGCTCCCATACACACACACACACACACACACACATATATATATATATATATATATATATATATATATATATATATATATATATTTATATATATATAGCTGCATATAAGTGTGTGCGTATATGTATCTTAGGAATGTTTATTGCTTCCACGTTGTACATTCCCTATGGTAGATAGACTGTACTGCATGATATGTTATTGATACCAGCCTGACATCATACAGGTGTGATGGATTACTGCTAACATATTGTGCCCATATTGTGTCGGATCCTGGTTATGGGACTTGCAACATTTGGTATTGTATTGCAGGGCAGACCTGTTTGGTTGTATGGGGGGGTGGTAATATCAATACGTACAACACGTATGTAGCTTGGGCCCCCTCACCCCCATTAACGGTGCCTGTGGTCATAAATGTATTTATGTTTTCTTTTATATCTATAGCTATTTATCTGTATATACATCTACAGATATATATATATATATATATATATATATATATATATTTAGATAGCAGTATATATATATATATATATATATATATATATATACATACACACATGTGCTATTGTAACCTGATAGTAACTTTTTTGCTGACTGTAATGGGACTTTGTTACATTTTATTCACTGAGGAGCTTTTCTCCCCAGGTCTCTGCTGTAAATGAGCCAAAAAGTCAGTCAGACTAACACAGTTAACACATGTAAAACAAATAAGTACATAAATAAATATTACATCTACATGTCATTTCCTGTACTGTTGAATGACTGTGCTGGATGACATGTTTGTGAAAACATCATGGTTATGTATATCTGACATGGCTTAGTGGTAAATCACTTTGGCTATGATGTGCAGGGTCCTGGGTTCTAGTCTTGCAGAGGCTGTTTATTTTGTTGCTGGGCAAAACAAGGGCCATTGGATACAGAGTGATTAAGGCACTTTTAAGCAGTTGTAAACGGGTTTGTGCGGAGGTAAGCACTGCTAACTTCCAGTTACAGTTTCTTATACTGATTTTTCTTCTCAGTTGCTTAACCTGTATAGGCATTGCTTCCCCCATGCAAACTGACTTAAACCCCTCTTACTGCTGCTTAAAAGTGCTTACTCCCGGTTACCCCCACGCTAATTTCTTTAAATGAAATGAAAAAGGGTTGATAGGAAAGTAGTGAAAAAGGGACACAAAAGGGTCACAAAGAGGGAAAAGACAGCAGGGAAATGGTTAGGGATGTGTGGGAAGGGTGTAGGGAAAGTCCATAGCTGCCCTTTTCTTCTGCAGCAACAGCTCTGCATATACACTGAATTTGGAGATAGATTTGGACCCTCATACCACTGAGAGAGGGGTGAGGAAAACAATAACAAGTTGTTAAGCCAGTTAGACCAGATTACATGTGTCCAGTGTACAGGTGTGCGAAATGGACAGCTATGTATGGGGCGAGATATTTTTGGGGAACAGATTGCCCTTTTTTGTTTCAGGTGAGAATGGGATGTTGGGGAGGGATAGTTGGTATGTTTGGGGAGGTAGGTTGGGTAGGTGAACAGACAAGACGCATACAGGGGCGGTATATGACACATGTGTTGGGTAAACACCTTGATGGATAGGGGTGTTGGGAAATCGGAAGCCCGTGAGCCCCCTAGTGAAAACAGTGGGACTGAGGTCCCAACCCATGGGCAGTCACCACTGCATCTTCATAGCCCTGATGGTGGCTGTGCTGGGGGCTGAGTAGGAGGGCCAGGCTGACCCACTAGTTGTGACACACATCCCTCAAGCTGGCGTAGCAGATTTTCGACCTCCCTGCGAAGCTTGCTATTCACCACAACCCGGACCTGGTGATGATTGACAGGTGCCCGTCTGTGCCTTCTACTGGGTAGAGCAAGCCCCCTCCCCAGAGGTGGTTCCACCCAAAGGTGGTGCAGGACCAACGGACGAGGAGGTCCCAATTTGGGCCCCAGAAGTGCTGGTGCCCGGTGCCACGGCCAGCTGAGGTGGGGCAGGTAGGTCTGCCGGGACCGGCCTTCCCAAATGTGCTATGGTGTTTAAATTTTATCAACATATGTGGGTTAGTAATAATCAACACATTCCAGGATTAGGTATAACAGCATGCATAGATATTCCCATTAACCCAAACACCAGATATGGAACAGTTGCATAGCAAGCTGAACACATGCATATATTGGACCACGTGGTCATTACAACAGCATGCAGGTAAATTGATGGCAACATGCCACCAATGTGTGAGGATTTCAACATAGCACATGCATAGAAACAAATTTAAGTAATTATCAAACAATAGGACATATGTCCCACCAGTAGAGTTAATTCAGCACATACCAATTGAATTGTGTATTTATTTTATTGTTGCAGATATGGTGGGGGGAGAAAGATGTCAATTAAATATATATATATGTATATAAAAATATATGCTGATACATAATGAAGTTTAAGCAAAGCCAGTATGATATAGAATTGGTGGCCTGCTACAAAAGGGAGTTTTTTAAAACTACTAATTGATATAATTGATTAATTAATCTAAAACTGGGGTGGGACCTGTGTATTTAAAGTAGGTAACATTTGAGAATTGTATTCTGAAGAAGTTCGTCATATCGGACGAAACCCGGGTAAATTCGTTTGCTCAGTGTACTGTTTTGGTGTTTTAGTGGATGTCAAGGTTTTTGCTGCTGGTTTTAACGGTGTATTGCTGTTCGTGATGTTTTCTGAATAAACGGTCCATTATAGCTGTGGATTAGTCATTTCATCCTTTACAGCGTGGATTTATGTGAGTTGCTGTGGTACAACCAACTGCCGAGCATTTGAACTTCCTGGGCTCAAAACATCAGTTTAATTAATTTTCTTGGTAAAGATGTCAATTAACTAGTATATTCGTTTAGTTCACATTAGTTTCCTAGTCAGTGCTGTGATCTGTACCTTACAGGTATTAGTACACTACCCTATTGCCTTAGTTTTTACAGTGGTATGACTGTCAACAGCTATATACATGAACTGGTTTTACCTGCAGAATACACCTCTTACCTGGTATACCTGTGGAGTTATTGTTTGTTAACACTACCTGTTTCTACACATGTTCCCAGATTCCAGGTTGATGTTATGCACATACCTGTCCATCTCATTTTGCACACACACTGGGCATGTCTTCACCACATGCAGGTGAACCGGGACATATTTCTTCATTGCCCTCTTAAACCTTTAGTGACTTGTACAATGACAGGTTTGTTTTATTCGACATTTTGCAAATATGTACAGGTCTGACAGTCAGTTATATGACATGAAATGCTGCCTACATGTCAGAAATTAGCACACTGATATGGCAGGGGGACAGGGTAACAGCCAGCAGATATGGGCCGAATAACTGGACATTCTGGACATTTTCTTACACTTGTTGGGTATGATTTTGCATACAGCTTACTACCACTCCCAGGATTCGAAACATGGTTGTGTCTGCTAAAAGTAAAACACTGTCCATCACAGTTAAGTGTGCTATATAGATATTGCTATGTATCTCTTGTTTGATTTCTGTCTATAATTCTCCTGTGGTTTGACATTATGACTTTGTAATTACAACACTCTTATGCAGGATTTCCTAGACAGTTGTATTATGTAGAACAGTGTGGGTGACAGTGATGAGTAATACGTTATTATTCTGAACAACTGCAACACTAACAATGCAATACAATACCAGAGTAAACAGTACCAGTACAGGATATCAATCTTTTATTTATAGGAATCTTTTATTTATAGGCACAGTGTTCGTATCTGACAGACCTGTGGGAGCAATGTTTGTTAGCAGTACCTGCATGTTGCCACACACTTTACTAGTTTTCACATTAGTATTATGCACATACATCTCACTCTGTTACTGTACACACTCTGGTCACAACTTGACAACATGGGGAGGAGATGGCACATACTTGACTTCTTACTCTCATAACATTTTGGGGGGCTCCTAGAGTGACAGGTTTGTTGTTATAGATGTCTGACAATCAGTTGTATGTCTTGTTTGCTGCCTAAACGTCTGGGATCATCCCACTGATTTGCCAGGGGGACATGTTGACAGGCGGCAGCTATGGGCTGATTTACTGGACATTCTGGACATTTCTGTACACTTGTGGGGTATGATTCTGCATACAGCCTAATACCACTCCCAGGATTCGAACCATGGCTGTGTGTGCAAAAAATACAACAGCTCATGTCGTAGTTGAGTGTGCTATTTGGATTCTGTTGTCTGTCTTTTCAGTGTTTTCTGTCTAAGTCTCTCTCAGTTGTACTATTTGACCTCTTGGGATTACAATAGTCATATACAAACATTCCTACGCAATTTATTTATGTAGCACAGTGTGGGTAACAGTGCTTACTACAACAGTACTGTTAAGTGATTGCAACTCTACATTACCATATTATGCCAGAGTGAACATATGCAGTCCAGCAGTTAGACCTTAATTGTCAGGCTATTATGCTTTTATTTACATACAACCTATATGGGACTCTTCCTGCCTTATTCTTTGGTTTATGCAGTACATGCCTTAAACAATACAGGTTTTATACAGGCAATTAACTTACTACTACTACTATTAGATTTATTTCGTATGACAGTAAATGCAAGAGTATTACTAACCTACCACACGTCGCAACCACTGCTGAGTACAGCCATGGGCTTCCTGGTTCGCAGCCCACTCACCTGCCGCTGTGAAAGACATAAGAGAAATATTTAGCCATACCTATCCATAATATACATTAGCTGGCAATTATTAAACAGGTAGTGGACTGATATTACAAACGGCTGGGACATCCCCTGTCTTCCTAGCCTCTTGGATCCACTGATCCAAGAGATCCCCCTTTCTCCATATTCAGAGCGGCATATTGATGCCTGACCTGCTCACCAGTTCGAGGTATGCCATTGGCACTGGTGATGTCACGAGCGAGACAGTCCCAGGCTTCCGCTTTGTATTGGGAACCCTGGTACTGGCCCTGCAGCAGTCTCTGGTCATGGTCTTTCATAAGGAGTCCTGACTCTGGACTCCTGGATGCCCCAGCGCTGCGCCCGAAAGCACACACCCTCTCCCATTCCAGACATAGTGTCTACAAGAGGAAGCTACAACCAATTATGAGATGTATTCCCGCCTGTTGGGTTTAAATAAGGCCGGTTTCCCGCACTTTGCCGTGATTGGACGGTTTTGAAAATGCTAAGCTATGGGCAAACCTGCTTACCTAAGGTTGGCATTGCTTAAAGGGATATATCAATGGGCAGACTGAGTTAGCTGGCCTACACATTGCTTACACCTACTAAGCTGGGCTGGGCTGTGCAATGCGTAGCGTTGCTTAATATTTAATTTGCATTATATTTGAATTGTGGCATTGATTTATTATTCATTGCATGTTATATATGTGTTTGGTATCAATGATTCAAGTGTACGTACACTGTATGGGGTCCTTGTGTTTATTAGGGGATTTCAAAACTTTATTACAATGACACCTTACATCTGGGCTTAATGCAGTACTCCAGTTCACATATTTATGTCCTGTAGTAGGTTATACAATATAACACTGTATGTAGATTCCTTTCACATGTTCAGTTTGTATTTCCTATAGTGAGGATCTTTTTGGTGATACCTCAGTCTTATGTACTGCTATGTTGGCTTACTGGTTAACTACTGCGACTATTGTGTACAGGGTCCTGGGTTCAACACCTGCAAAGGCTGTTTATTTTGTTTCTGGCCTGAACAGCGGCTGATCCATACAAAGTGATTAAGGCACTTTTAAGCAATTGTTAATGGGTTTGCGCGAAGGTAAGCAATGCTAACCTCCAGTTAAATATGTTTACAGAGTGTTAGCTTCAATATTGCTTAACCTGTGTGCGCATTGCTTACCCCCATGCAAATGGGCTTAAATCCGCCTACTACTGCCTGTACTACTGTGTACTCCCACTTACCACCCCACTCATTTAGACAGTAATGTCTAATGTTTCTTGGGAAGGTGGTGTATTTGGAAACTGTGTGGATTTATCATTCATTGCACATTTTACCTTCCATTTGTATCCCTGATTCCTGTGTACATATATTGTATGGGGCACTTGTGATTATCTGTAGACTTTACAACATTATGAAAGTGACACTTCATGTTTGCATTTAATGCAGTACTCCAGTTCACAAATATGTTATGCCGTAGGTTATGTAACAAAATAAATTAATCATAAAGTGATTTGACATGGAAAATGGATTGTACTGGAGTGGGACTCGAACCGGGAATGACTGCTCGTAAGGCGAATGCTCTGCCCACTACACTATTGCTGTACTGCTTCATCTGCATGTATCTTGCTTTTTATCCTCTTGTGCCATTTAACGTGCATTAACTGTAGCTAAGCAATGGGCAAACCCATGCACCTACGGTTAAATTTAATCTGTTTTATTAAAAAAAAAACACTTCTTTATATTTAATGTTTTAACTATTGCTCTTGTAAACTTAGAGGGAGGGGGTGTTGCTGGGGGTATGTGAACACCTGTGAGCGGTCTCGCTCATTCTTATTCATACACTGCTGTTCTTCATTGCAGGAACATGTATATTCTGAGAGCTCTGCTCTCAGACATGCCCCCTGCACTCGTACATGCTTTGTGTTCGTTTAGGAGCTCAGGCAGCGCGCCTTCATTGATATGCATTGCACGCTGCTGTCCTGCTCCTAAACGGCTGCTTCCGTACAGGGCTAAGCTAGTCCTGCACAGAAGGATAGTGAATCCAGGGGAGTAGCTATTACATTTGTAATATTTTGTAAATAACTTACAGTATCTCTGCAACCACTGAAGTTACATCCATACTGTCAGGAGTATTTTATTCATCTACCTGATAGCATTCATATGAGGCAAAGGACTTCTGTCTGTGTTACTTGGTTGTTGAGATATTTAGAAGAATGTGAAAATTTATATCTATATAAATTAATATCATAAAAACAACAGTTAATATTTATTTACCTGCACTAGACAGAGATCGAATATTAATGCAGTTGAGTTTGCTGTTGTATAAGTTTTAAGCTGAAATCTTTTAAAACCTTGTACTTAGCGTGGTTTTGAAATTATTGATGCAGATATGAATAAGCAATATTTGACGCCTAGAGGTGTCAGTAGGAGTTAATTGCAGATGCACCCGGAGGTATCACCCGGTTGTAATGAGTTAAGAAATTATCATTATCTTTTCTCCCTCGGTCTCTCAGTTTTCCCACTACATGCCGAAATCAGTCAGTCTTCTTTAGAATTTTTTTTTAAGAATGAAATACAAAAGACTTTCTTCTTTTAAGGTCTACAGATTATATTGTTCATACAAAATATGACTGAACTGTGATATTTGGATTGAAATAGAGACTACCCCTTGAAAGTTACTTTGTAAAGGTATGGTGCCACTAGTTTCTGTTGTGAAGGAGCATTCTTGACTTTATTTTGTTTGTTAAATTGCTAACTTAGATAAGATATAGGATATTTTACTTGATGAATCTTAGTTCTGTGATATGTACAATTATGACTAAAACCAAAAATGTGTTTAGTAGAGGTCAAATGTTTTTGTATTTTGTAATTTAAACTGATATATGTACATTGACTACTGCAGCAGGGCTAGCCTCCCAGCAGTGTAAACCTTGGCTCGAGATGATTGTCACTGTTGAAGTGACACCCCGACTCCATGTGCAAAATGGAAAAAAGGGGTTGAGGATGGATGGATATGTAGATTGACTTCACTGAATTGGGGTGGGGGTAATCTGTACAAAATTAATTAAAATGCAAAAATAAATATGGCTGAAAATTAAATTGGGAGGTTTTAATAATTAAACATTGGTTATTTTATTTTGTTCTAAAAATGTATACATTGCTACTAAGCATTATATATTTTCCATTTTCTTAGGAATCATTTGCTGAGCATTTAGGATATTCCAGCAACTATATAAGTGGGTAAGTGATTGTCTTGTATTTCTTTTATTGTAGTATTTTTATTTGTCTAAATCAGTTTTGTTACATGTTCTTTATGCAGTAATGAAACACATATTTCTTTTCCTTATCAGTCCTGAACTTTATCGGGCTTCTGGAAAATTTGAACTACTAGATCGCATTCTGCCTAAACTTCGAACAACTAATCATAGGGTTTTGTTATTCTGCCAGATGACATCCCTTATGACTATCATGGAGGATTATTTTGCTTTCCGTAATTTCAAGTATCTTCGTCTAGATGGTGAGTTTGAGAGTTTAAGAAATTGTTAGTTCCACTGACCATTCATGTTTTGTTGAACTATCTGTATTCAAGTAGCTGTGTTACACTTTTCTGATGTAATGATTCCATTGTCATTCATTCCTCAACATATAGGTCTCAGATCTGACCTCAGATATGGTTCTGCCACATTTACTAAGACGCTCTGATCCAAGTCTTGAGCTCCTCCCTTTACCCGTAATGCCTTAGAACCGTGTCATACCTCAGATCTCGTTTGTTGCTTCTACACTTCGGATGTGGATCACTCACCCTTGAGCTTTTGGGGTGTTGTTTCTACATTTTTCATGAGTTAAAATAGAAATCTTTTTATATTTCCATCTTATATTTTACCATTCCTCCCTTTTTCCTTTATCGGGTTTCTGTGTGTTAGGATTTCATGTCCTTTTTCCCTACACTCCTTTTTAATGGGTACTGTCATTACCATAGTTGGTAAACCCTTCTTTTTCTTTCCTCCTGTAAATTTTTTTCCTGCCTCTACATGGGACATTTCTTGTATACCATTGCTGGTTTATTTTTTCAAAAATAAAAAAATGCTTTCTTTCTAATTTTTTTAATCTTCTTGTGGATATGGCTGAAACGCCAACAGATTTTGAAAAGTGCACTTCCTTTGGGCATAAGATACCCAATTCTGATGCCCTAAGGGAGTTTGTATATTGTTTAGGAGCGACTACCTTGATACCTCCTACCACATTTGTGCGGGTTTCAATTCTCAGGCCTTAGGCAATCGTGCAACAAACTAGTGTTAAAAGGGTTGTTGCCTGTGTTTGCTTCTTCCACTTCTGATCCTGTTTCAGGGGCTCAAAGCCCACTAAGAAATAAAAGTAATCTTCAGAGTCCAGGGAGCACAGAAATCCTCTCCTGCCCGATCTCTGAAATCTGCTGCAGCTTCAGAGCCATCAGCTAAGTTATGTAGACGATTGGATCCGACATCTTCAGATCTGACATTGGGGACAGTCATATCTCCTTGTGTTTGGAGCCCTTATTTTTTTTACCAAAGTCTGTTTCCCCATGGTTCTGATCACCCATTTTACAAGAGGCTCTGAAGAGAATGTCTCACCCCCCTCCATCCACTTCGTCTTTACCAGGTCCTTCCAGAGTCTATCTGAGGCAGATGTGGATAGGATGATGAGGAATTTCCTCAGGACTGAAATTCAGACGGGGGTATTACTGGCTCCAGCTCCCATCCAGTCTGTGAGCTTCCAACCTGTATCACATCCAGTTGTCTTTCCTTCTCTAATCCCTCCAGCGATTTCCGAGCCCACGGATCTGAGAATTCCGAGAGCTGATGTGTCTGATTCGAAGACAGCTAGGTCTTCAACTCAACTCCAGCTGCATCCGTGACTTGTTGAGCACTGATCCCAGCAGGATGAGTCTCAGAGCTGAAACTTTGGACCGGATCAGGGGGAATGGGTTCAACTCTGAGGTCTTTGGAGATGCCACTTCCTCTCTGCACTTCAGCACTGGATAGCTCTGGTCCGACTCCTGCCTCAAAGCAAGAGCCCAGGCAGGGTTATGGCTTGGCAGCGCCTGTTGCCTCGGTTCCTCTGAGACTAGCAAAGGCTTCTCCTGGTCCATCTGCCTTTGAGGTGGTGGAGAGGGTTTTCTCTCACCCGAGAGTCTAGAATATTCTTATCTCTTCAGATCCTGCCACCCTGCCACTTTCGGATCTGAGTTCTGAACCTCATCAATCTATTCCGCAGGGATAGCCAGCCCATTTGATCTTCTAGGCAGTCCATCTGCAGGAACTTCCCTATCTTCTGATAACTCTCCGGATCATCCCACTGAAGAGGTTCCCTGGAAGAGATTGTGCAAAAGGAGGCACATAGCTTCCCCTTAGGAATCTTTAACCAAAGACACTGACTTCGATGAAGGGGAGGGGTTCCCAAGGTCTCCACCAGAAGATGTCTCCTTTGGAGACATTCTAGATATCTTTTGTCAGAAAGGTGGATGGTCTTCTAATCCTGCTTCCCAGGAGGAATCAGCATTCTAGAAGCCTTCTAATGTGGCCTGTCTACATCTTGGATTACTTCCCCAGCAGTTGACCTTATAATAGATCTTGTGTCTCGCCGGGCATGGGAGAAACCGGATACCATGGAACCCATCCCTTGCCACCATGACAAATTGCTTGCTCTGCCCAAAGACAGACCTCATTGAAGTAAAGGAGTTCCTGTGGATGCCATGATTGGGGTGGTGGCCACTAAGAAAGAGCTTGCAGAAAAGAGCTCTTCTGCCCATTCTCCTAACAGAGTCCAGGGCATGGACAGGTTTGGAAAGCACATTTATGCCAAAGTGACCTTTTCTTTACAGTCGATTAATTATTTCTCCCATTTCACCAGATCGCAGAGAGACTTGATTAAAGACCTCTACAAGTTTCTTCCTGGGTCCATGTTGGCAGAGGAGCATAAACATCTATCTTTACAGCTAGCCACCCATCAGTCTATTTCCAACACTTCCATGAGGTTAATCTCTCATACAGTGTAAGGTTCCCTCATAGGCGGCAGGTTCAGGCATAGCAGTCAGGAGACATGCCTGGGTGTGCTTATGTGACTTTGTGGAGCCCTTCAAATCTTCTTTCATCAATGCTGTCTTTGATGGATCTTTCTTGTTTGGTCCTACAATAAAAGAAATGCTTTCCCATAGTGAGCAAGACAGAAAGGTTTTGTCTGCCATGGGAATACAGAAATCAGTGTGAAGGTAAAAATATGTAGTTTCAAAAGTCACAAGGCCCCTTCCAGGACATAAAATGGGAAATTTCACCCATAGGTGAGGGGGATGTTCCAAAAGAAGACACTGCCCTCATGGCAGAGGAGGCCAACAAAATGAAGGGTTTAAAGACACCTTGTCAGATAAACCCTTCCAATGCTCCTGAATGGCTGCCTGATTGCTCTTCTCTGGAGCCAGTTGTGGGCATTTTGTCTTTGCACCCAGAAATCTGGGCATCAATCATAAAAGACACTTGCGTGCAAAAAATTATATCCGGAGGCTGTTTCATTCCTTTTTTGCAAACATTACCATCCAAACGGAAAAGGTTTCCTGATGTTCCACGTAGTTAGAAGCTGTTAGACAAGAGAGTTATCCAAGGGGTTCCCACCAGAACAGAGAGGATTCGGAATTTACTCAAGTTTCTTTTTTATGCCAAAGAGAACAGGGGACCTGAGACTCCTTTTGGACCTCGGCAGTCTAAATCAGTTTGTATAGAACTCCAAGTTCCGGATGATATTGGTTCAGTCCATTTTACCTTTTCTACGGAAGGACGATCGGATGTGCTCTACTGATCTCAAGGATGCATGCCATCACTTCAAAATGAACAGATGCTCCCGGAAATTCCTGTGCTTTCAGCTGGGGACTAGTCATTACCAGTTCAGAGCACTGTCCTCTGGTCTCACCACGGTCCCCAAGGTGTTCAACAAATGCATGGCAGTGGTAGCAACTCACCTGAGATTGCTTGGAGTATTTCCTTACCTAGACTACTGGCTCCTCACTGCCTCAACCAGGCATCAAGTTTGCAACACAAGAAAACACCAAACCCACTTTCAAGAGGAAAAGACCACGTTCTATTCTTAAGAAGACCACAACTAGTTTGAATGGTACTTCTGGAGATGAGTCATCCTCAACCACTGAGGTTGAGACTGTTCACAGTTCTGATTCACTTGTGGCCAAGAAATTTGTGGGTTTTGACCCTTTAGGAGGAACAAATACTGGGGAGGCTGCAAACATACAGCATCCAGGAAACAGAAAAACTTTTGGAAGTATTGATACCCCAATAAGCCCCATTCATAATGTGCACAATATTTCATCAGTGCAGTTGTCAGATAGTGAAATTAATCTCCTTAATAAAGGTTTGAATTTCATACCCAGTTTTCTGGTTTATGAAGATACATTTGCTAATGACATCATGGCTTTTTGCCATTTGATTAATTTAAAATTGTATTTTCAGTCTCAATCACATACTCAGAGATCTACGATTTTACTTTTCGCAAATCAGCATTTATGTCTCCGATGGATAGACATGTGGCTACCTTCCAACAATGTGTACTGAAGGATCTGCATTTTTTTTGCTCTGATTTTCAGTTTCAGAGATCCAACCTCACCAATATGGAAAAACAAGAGGAAAGATTTGGTTATCTTTCCTGCGGAGTGATGGATGGTATGGAGAGCAGATGAGTTCTGTTTGCATGAATTTATGCAATATCTGAATGAGAACAAATGGGGAATTGAATTTACGGTACATTATCATTTAACTGAATTTTTTGGATCTGACTGTAAGTAGGGAAAGGGACCAAACACTTAGTACTAAGGTGTTTCGGAAACATCCCCAGTATAACACACTACATGCCTCCAGCTTTCATCCCAGACATATAATTAATAATATTTGCAAATCTCAGTTTCTCTGTATTAGATGTTTATGCTCCTCTGAGAAATCTTATCAGGAATTCCAACATGATCTCGTCAATAGATTTGCTCATAGAGGTTATAATCATAATACTGTTTTGACTGCCAGTAATTGGGTTTCTACACAAACCAGATCTGATGTATTAACATACAAATCTAGAGTTCCGGATGACAACACCAATCTTAGGTTTGTCACTACCTATGGCGTAATACCAATGTCCTTCGGAACATTATTGATCGTTATTGGGGCATCTTAAGGTCAGATGACAGAATCTCTGAAATTTTGGGACCCAGGTGTTTGTTTTCTTTCCAAAGGGGCCCCACTTTGGGGTCACATTTCAGTCATTATAAACACAGCAGGGAAATGATTCAATCACAGACTACCCTATTTAGAGATTTACTCAAGGGTTGTTTCCCCTGTGGTATTGTTCTGCCTGTCAATATGTCCTCAAATCCAAAAGTTTCACTAATACAAATACATCAAGAGTTTATGATATCCTATTTTTTGGTAACTGTAGCATGGACTGACTTATCTGTTTAGCCAGTTGTTCTTGCTCAGCATTCTATGTGGGCCAGACATCTAGGTCCCTGCGGCTTAGGATTTCTGAACATTTAAGTGATATCCAAAATAAAAGAGCTTCTAGCTCATTATATAGACATACCTTGCAACACACTACAGCACAGTTCACTTTTACTATTATTGATATAATAAAAGGAAATAGACAGGGCAAAATGGGTTGGCACTCTGTTCTAAATACTAAAGAACGTAATTGGAGTATTATACTTGGGGGATTGTTTAGACCAGGTCTTTGACTGCTTTGCTATAGCTTGCTATTATAGCTTTTGGAGTTGCCACAATAAAATAGCTTTTTGGGTTTCACTACTTGGTGCTGGCCAGTTTTGTGATTGAATCAGGTTTTGTGGGCCTTTGCACCAGCCATACTTGCGGTTCCTGTGTGGGTATCAGTGATGATCTTCCCATCCCTCTTCATGACTCTGGAATAGCACATGTCTTGTAAGGAGGGCAAACTATCACCAAAGATATTTTTGGGAGACCTGACTGTTCAGTGTAACCTGCACAAACCTGTAAGCAGAAATCAAACTAAAATTTCCAAAAACAGTCCTAAGGCTCCAAGTAAAACCACAGGGTATATACAAAAAACTGAGATTTATTGAAGCAGTGAGTTAAGCGCTTTCATCCGGTTATATCCTGGACCCCTAATACATTCACATGTCCCAACTTAACCAGTCAAATACTAATAAAAAATCTTGGTACCAGGGCTTAATGATCAGCTAAGTACTAATAGTATACTTAAGCTTAGGTCTTATGTAATTTAGTTTTACATACACCATATTCAGTCTAGGAGTGACAATTACGTATTTATCAGCTTTTCCCGGTTAGCGGTCGCCACAGCGAAACTCTGATCCGCTAATGATTGGCAGTGGATTTTTTACGGTGCCGAGTTGCCAGTCCGACGCCCAATCTTCAAAGAAGGCACACCCGTTGACGCATGCACCTACCTGCATGTCTTTAAACATCACTCGACCGCAGGGAGGACATGCAGACTCCACACAGAAGGCTCTCCAGCCGAGAATCGAATGGGAGAAACTCTTGCTGTGAGGTGACAGCGCTAACCGCTGCACCAATATTGATTAAACTAATTTTCTCAAAATTGTGATATTGTATTTTTTATAAATAGTTTCATTGTGTTTTTAAGTTTTAATCTACCAAGACTTTTTATTAGTGTTTGATTGGTTAGGTTGGGTCATGTGACTGTATTGGGATATTTAAATGGCTTAATTTTGTGTTTTATTGATTCTGAAGAAGTCCAGGATGTAACCGGATGAAAGTGGTTAACTCACTGCTTCAGTAATTCACAGTTTTTTGTATATACCCTGTGGAGTGGAGTGTGGTTTCACTTGGAGCCTTAGGACTGTTTTTGGAAATATTCAATGTAACCTATTTTTGTCATGATTAGACAGAGATCCAAACAACACTGTTATGGATGAGCTGAGAGCAGACTGTATGACTACTGTATAGAACTGAATCAACAGTTCCTGTGGGAGGTTGAATTTCCTCAGCTGTTGCAGAAAGTGCATTCGCTGTTATGCCTTTTTTATGATGGACCCTACATTGGTCTCCCACTTCAAATCCCGGGAGATTATAGATCCCGAAAACTTCAAGGATTCCACAACTGACAGAGCAGTATTAAATATAAAGAGGAGGGTTAATATTGTAGTACCACTCCTAAAGTCCACTGTCATCTCCAAAGTTTTAAGAGTGTTCAGTTCCAGATTATTCTGGCTACACCAAAGGGCCAGCTGCTCAACCTCTCATCTGTATGCAGACTCCTCACCATTCCTGATGACCCCAATGATAGTTGTATCATCTGCATATTTAATAAGTTTGACAGAGGGGCCCTTAGAGGTGAAGTCAGTGTAGAGGGAGAATAGCAGTGGGGCGAGCATACATCCCTGGGGGGAGCCTGTATTGATCGTAATCAATCCTAGTATGAATGAACATGTGTATAGATGGGTCTACTGCTTTTGGTCGAATTCCATTTGGTCGAAAATGATTTCAGGCAGCCCACTTCACCGAAAATGCATTTCACTGAAAACCCATTTGGTCGAAAATGGAATATAGCCCCTGCCTCACTGCAGTACGACCCTGGAGTGGGAATATAAAGTTAGCAGTGTATTCACTATTATATACTTGTGTATCCATTAAAAATACATTGAAACATATAACTTCAGTAAAAACTAGTTGCAAAATGTGGGGGGCCACGCCCCCACCCCCTTAACTTTATATCTCACTCCAGGGTCGTACTGCAGTGGGGCAGGGGCTATATTCCATTTTCGACCAAATGGAATTCTACCAAATGTGCTTTCAATCAAATGTGCTTTCAGTGAAGTGGGCTGCCTGAAATCATTTTCGACTAACTGTAATTCAACCAAAAGCAGTAGACCCGTATAGATATACAACTGAAAACCTAAGTAGGTTGAAAAACATAAAAATAATTGCTAAGCTGGAAATACAGTGATAAATGTTAAAAATAAAGCACTAAGGCCATGAGGATCTGTTAAAGTGTGACATCTAACTAAGAATACACTTAGTTTGAGTGTATAATAGTGCACTCGAGTAATTGCAACCTTTACAAAAGAAAAAGACTAGCCCATGCACATTGTTTGCACTATCAGAGTTTCACTGCCTAAAAGGAAAAGTGTAACAAGTGTTCAGTTTAAAATCTAAAGTAGCATTTAATGTGGAGCCATCAAAAATGATTAATGTATACATGAGCCGCCTATATTATGTCCTTTATAACATTGTACGTTGGTGCTAAAAGAAGAAAATAGTGTTTGATGTTTGCTTTTAAACACAATATAAGCAAGTAATGTCAGCATTAATTAGTCCCATATCAATCTTTTAAACAGTCTGAGATATAGTATGCTTTTTATGGAGCAATAATAATTAAGCCCAGGTTTTCTAAAGGAGTTCAGCTTCACCTTTTCTAAAAGATTAGAGATGTCTCCTTCCAGTAATTTGAAATTTAAAGCCAGTGTGTCTTTTGTAAAGCTGCAGGTACCGAGCCAGTGCATTATTCTTGCACTTAGCTCTAATTTTAGAAAGATGGCTAGAAATCCTTCTTTTAAGTCTGTTGGGCATTTTCCCCACATAAAATGCTTCACAGTCATTGCAGCTAGCCCTGTAAACTGCCTACATTGAGTTACAGTCACCTCCTGTATTGCTTTTAATCATTTTCTTTACATAAGAACAGAAAAACATGTCTCCCTCCTGTATGTGCTGACAAAAGACACAGCTGGCTCCACACTTAATGGTGCATGTATCCTGCGGTCTGGGCCTACCTTCAACCCAACTCCTGATCTTCCTGGCTTTCCCGTACACAAAAGAAAGAGTTTCTCCAAGGATGCCCATTAAGTATGAGCTTTCAGTAATTATGGCCCAATTCTCTCTAATAACATTAACAATGCTGTGATATGTTTGCTTCCCTGTCCAACACCTGATGCGGCAGTTTCTTCACCATGATCCTAACAGAGGGACAATCACCAAAGGATGTCCTTCTGTATGCTTGGGCCCTGGGTCTCCTGTACGCCTATCCCCCAACCCCATTGATGAACACGTTTCTTCAAAGGCAGCTCTTTGCAGAGCGACCATGTTCCTCTTTGCCCCATTCTGACCTAGACAGGTTTGGTTCACCTTTCTTTGGCCTCACCTGCCTCACCCATTCTGGGTACTGGACACTATCTGGGTTTGATTTCTCATCCTTTTGGCCTGCCTCACCTGAACCCTCATGCCCTCGAACTAATTTCTTAGTTCCTCCATTTCCAATGATGGCCAGAGATATCAAGCGTTACAAGAGTTATCCATATTCTTTTTTCCTCCCAGAAGGTTTATGCAAGCAAGTGGAAGAAGTTGTCCATATGGGTCTCTTCCAAGGGTCTGGATCCCTTTTCCACGCATTTGAATGCTATTTTTGATTTCCAGGCTGACCTTTTTTATTCCAGCCTTAGTTATTCTATTAAGGTTCAGCTGGCAGCCATCTCCAGTTTTCACACTGGCATGGATATTGCCCTTGTGGCAGCTTTTCAGCTTTCCAGGGCATTCTTGAAAGATACTTTCTTGCTACAACCCTGCCATTCATGATCTGGTTCCTCTTTTGGGATCCTAACCTTCTCTTACAAGTTCTCACTAGACTGCCTTTTGAGAAGGTGGCTGCCATTTCTTTAAAACTTTTGTCTTGGAAAACCCTTTTTCTGGTAGTTGTTACATCAGCTAGGAGGGTGTCTGAGCTTCAGGCACTAGTCTGCATTCCTCCATACCAGTTTTTCCACAGTAATAAAATCACCTTTAGAACCAGCCTCTCTTTTTACCCGTGGTAGCCTCCGAGTGTAATCTGAATCAGCCTATTCATTTACTTGTTTTCTTTCCAAATTTCAATAATAAGAGGAAGTGTTTCTCCATTTTCTTGATGTTCTGTTTTATAGAACCAAAACTTTCATAAAGATTAATCAACTTTTTGTTTCCTTTTCAAAGACATGACTTTTTAAGCCTGTTTCCAAAGTGACCTATACAGATGGCTGTCCGATTTTATCTCCTTTGCATACACCTTGGAAGGAATTTCTTTTCCTAGTAAGCCTAGAACTCATTCCACAAAAGTTGGCTACTTCAGTTGCCTTTTTTCACTCAAGCATTAATTGATGATATCTGTTTGGCAGCTACCTGGTCTAACGTCCATTTGTCCCATTACAAGTTGGACATTCAATGTCGGTCTTGATTTTCCTTTGATTCCACCATTTTGCAGAATGTTCTCTCCTAGGACCACTCTGGATATTTTGCTGGCTGGGGACTGTCCCACAGGTTGAGATGGACGGAAAAGATACCTTCAGGTATGAATGTTATGAAGTTTTAATGATAGATCCATGCTATCTTCTTTCTTCATTATCAGCCCTCCCTCCATGCCCCCTCCAAATTGTCACTGTTTGTGGCTCTTGACTTGCTTTATAACCAGTCCCAAAGTTCTATTTGAGAGTACCCTCTTGATGCCCCTTGCCTATTTCTGGGATAAAATTATCTTCTCTTTGTTATAGTTGTAGAGATGGGGCAAACTCAAAATGAAGAGAGTTGTTTAGAGCAGGGATTTATGGGGTATAGGAGGCGGAGTTCCAAGATTGAAGATTCTGAAGATGCTGGTGTCGGATCTGAGTTGGATGCAGTAACCCACAGGTTGAGAAGAATAGAAGAAGACATTAGAGATCTATCTTTATTCTGAGTACATAAGTTCAGTTTATGTTTTATGAATCTTTCCTTCTCACTAGGTGATTTTTACTACTTTATCTTTGTATATTTACAGTATGCCACATTGTAATGCCATCCACTGAGCAGTGCCAAGCTGTAATGCTCTCCATTGAGCAGAAGGGCATGGCATGAGAATGTGTCAGTCCTTATGGTTAGTTTTTTTATGTATGCGTTAACCAGATAAGCTGACTCAAAACAAACAATCCTTTTCAGGAAAAACTTGGTAGCTCTGCCTCATTAAGCAATTTCCTCAGTGGCAAAGTTTGCAATTGGAAGATGAGAGTCAAACCCTGGACTAAAGGTTGAAGTTTATTAAAAGCTCATAGCCTTAGCCATTTTTTTATAACCTTAGCCATTTGAGCTAAACTGACAGACCCTGGCCTGATGACTGAAACACAAGAACCTTCAAAGTATTCCTAGTCACCATGTCAGAAGCTTAAGAACTGCATGATCATTGTGTTTATTGCAGGGGAAAGAAGGATGATATAAAAACTTACTGTCAATACCATTGCTTCAGCCCAGCCACCTACAGCAGGTGAAGAAAGACTCTAGAGATTTATATCATCTCCTTGAATTTAGCAATAGTAAAGGTGGCTAGCAGAGTCCCCCATGAAGGTCTGTTTTTTGTCAGACTGACTAGAAAAGGCAAAGGAACTAGAGATCAGCCAGCCATTAAAATCATCTTTTGTGATGTCCACCTTGGCATGATTTTGTATTCCTAGCAGGTCCATGATTTCTCCTTCAACTAGAAACATTTTTGCTTGTAGCTGCTGTTAAGCGTTGGTGAGAGAAGTGCAGGAGTTGCATTTCATAGGATCATAGGAAGTTACTATACTGTTGGCCCTGAGGCCCTTATAAGCCTAGCCAAGAGTTTAGCCCATGTTTAGACGTCAGCACCTGATCCAACAGGGATACAGGTGGAATCGCAGGGGTGTATTTTCTGTCTCCCATCCAGTTATCCAGTTTCACTAAAAAGGGATTATGAGGTACTCTGATCTGTAGGGGGAGTCTGTTCCACAGATGGGGAGTCTCTGGGACACAAATCTGTCCCACCAACAAGTTCTATTGATGTCACCAACAACCATCTCAGGATAGAGACCTTATCATCAATTCCACCTCACCCACAATAGAGCTTTTCAAATATTGCCTGGCTAGGTTCTGGGGACCAGTCCTCTGGGTTCCCCACCAAAGATATTGTGGTACTATTTGAGATTATTCGCTACTTTTGCTTGATTTTTCTTCAGGTAATGCATGATTTGTTGGCTGAGTTTAAGGATATTTCTTCAGGTTGTTGTGCATCCATTGTATCCAGTTGGGATTGTCCAGATGCTTGATATCTGCTCAGTGTTTCCTGGCTGGTAGGATTTGTCCACATATGTGTGAGAGCGTACTCTTATTGTAGTGAGTATACACTGATGCCATTGGCAGGACTTTTATAGACCCCTCATGACCCTTTGACATCTCTGGTGTGAGTTCTTGCTTTTGCAGATGCAGTGTTGGCCAACACTCTTTGCTTAACTGTCACATGTTGATTGCCATCTTCACTTAGAGACCATTCCCCCCAGCATCTAGGGGTAATGAAGGGCCTTTCCCCTTCAGTATTTCTGTATTGTGTGGTGTTGGATGGGATAGGACGTATAGGGTGTAGAAGTTATTGTCTCTGTTATCTTCAAGGATTATGAAACCTCACTTTTCCATAGCTCTTTTCCAGGTGACCACTTCTTGGGGGAGATAAATGAGGATTATGAGCCCACTGTGAACTGGCATAAGGCTCCTCCTCCTCCTTTCAAAAATGGCTTGCACATTATCTGGAAAAAGACAGATGGAAATCTTCGGGTCTTTCCTATATAGAGGATGTCATATGTGCAACTTGTAAGCATCTGGATGTGCTTTCTGTACTTAAGAAGACAAAGATCCAATATAAGCTGTCATAGAGTAGTGTGAGAACCCTGACAAATGTTTTAGTGCAGATTTCTGCATAATTTCTTCATCTGTATACAGATTCTAGAGATCATAACACCTTTTCACCTTACTGTCTGATAAGGTATCTGAGGTTCTGGATAGAGGTGGCAAAAACATGTTTTCTTCTGCTTTGGGATTCAGGTCCTGTAGTTAGTTCTCTCACCTGACCAGATTTTAGTCTTCCCTTGTGGACCAGACTTTGGTAAAACTGGCAGATATCCCTCAATCTAGAAGAAGAGTCAAGAAAAGACTATTAACTTATCTTTCTGCAGTGGGCTTTCATATAATGCATTATGCATTTAACTGTGCTCACACTGTTTCTAAGTTGCAGGTTGGCATGTTTTAGGCACCTCATGCTATTATCCGTCAAGGCTAAGTTTTGGCAGATTGTTCTACATGTTTATTCCTGGGTGACATACTTTTTGAATAGATTTCCTCTTATCTAGTGGAGGACCACAAAAGAAGAAACAATTAACATAATGTGTAGTGGAAGTTTCTCTCTCTCTCTCTCTTGCCCTCTGTCTGATGACTTCCTGTGCTTTATTGTCCTCTGGACTACCCAACATTCTAAAGAAATCCCACCCTGGTAGATAACAAAGGGTCCCAAGTGACAGGCGGTATTACCTTCAGCAGTGATTGTGATTTAGATTAAGTCCCCAGACAGTGTTGCAGATCAGGCAGTCACATTCTTGACTGTTCTACTAGAATGCCTGGGGAGGGGGTGGTTCTGTTAGTTTGGCTTGGTGGCCAACACAATCAATGAATTTGTCCTAGATATTAATCATGATTGCCTAAGTCTTAGACTCAAAATGAGCACCACTCAGAAATCATACATTTTCTACAGGGCAGAGGTGTTCATTTCTGACCCAGATTGTGCAGCAGTCAGAAACTGTAAATTTTCTGCAGAGCAGTTTGAACAGGCCAGGACTCAATAAACTGTTTTGCAGATAGAAATAAGGAGTTTTGTTGTTTCTTCCTTCTTTGTCCTTGTTCCTGTTTTTAAATTTCTTTCCCAGGATTTCACTGAAGAGGGGCTCTCAACCTAATTAGATTACACCTCTTAAAACAGAAATTAAAAAATAAACAAACAAGTAGGTATTTCATGCATTCACCGTTCATTAGAATATATTCGGTTTGCTTTGTCAGAAAAAAACATAGCAGGCTTAAGGTTGTCGAATAATAACTTGTACTTAAAATGATTTTGTATAAGAATTCACAATGCATGCTTTTCTTGAAAAAAAAAATCACTTAGTTCACAGAAAGCAAAACAAAGCAGTCTTGTCTTTCTTATGCTGACAGTCTAAGAAGTTTGTCTCAGCATAAGCTTCTCATCTAAGTTTCTTTTAGTCTGTTGATGTTCAGCCTCTGTCTGTGACTGGCACAGCATCTCCCTGTGAGAAGCCCACAGTTGTCATATCTGTCACACCAAGTTTCTGCCCCTCTCTGCATGTTTCTAGGCTTTCCTTTTATAAGAGGGGGGCATGACATCCTCCACTCAGAGAAGATATATAGCCTCTTCAAAGACTGCCCAAAGACTTCAGTTCCACACATCCCATGGTGGTTGCTAGGGGCATTGTACCACATCATGTGTGTATGTGTATCTAAATATATATTATACCATGAACCCCCAAAACGTGCACGCTGATTGGCCAGCGTGCCCGTTGTAAATCGAGTTATACTAATGGAAAAAGTTCCGGTCGCCCGGACTTTTTTCCATTAGTATAACTCGTTTTTTTAAAACACTGTCTCGCTATGTTAAATGGGTTTAACATAGCGAGACAGCTTTAAAATAAGCAACAGAGATCTCCGTTGCTTATTTTAAAGCTGTCTCGCCATGTTAAACCCATTTAACATAGCGAGACAGTGTTTAAAACAACGGAGAAAGCAAGATCTCCGTTGCTTTTTAATCTCGCTATGTTAAATGAGTTTAACATAGCGAGACAGTTTTAAAATAAGCAACGGAGATGTCCGTTGCTTATTTTAAACTGTCTCGCTATGTTAAACTCATTTAACATAGCGAGACATAAAAGCAACGGAGATCTTGCTTTCTCCGTTTTGCTCAACTCTGATGTACTGCGCAGGCGCGGTACATCAGAACTGCCGGATGCCAGACATCTGCGGAAGGGCAGTAAACAGGCATTATACTATGCCATTATTTAAGAAAAGTAATAGTTTCTTTTCTTAAATAATGTCATGTATAATAGCAATAACCACTTCTGGGTGTGGGTAATGCTAAATTTATCCACGGTTGGCTTTGTTTGATCCCTCGGGCTTCGTCCTCGGGACCAAACCACGCCAACCGTGGGTAAATTTAGCATTACCCACACCCAGGCATGGGTTATTGCTATATTTTATATATATATATATATATATATATATATATATATATATATGTGTGTGTGTGTGTGTGTGTGTTTACCTATAAGGCATACCAAAACACACGTAAGAAAATTTATCCATAAAAGAGACACGCACACACTCACTCACACACATATGTGTGTGTGTGTGTGTGTGTGTGTGTGTATGTATATATATATATATATATATATATATATATATGTATATATATATATATATATATATATCTATAAATATTATATGTATACAGAGAGGGTATTATTTCCTCAGCTCCTGCTTGGACGATAGATGCTGAGGCCTGGTCGCCACTCTCACCTTTCCTTTTAAGACAGCTTTATACTTGCAGCTTGATAAAATAAGTATGTTTTATCCCTTTTCTTCTAGTTTATATAATTAGCATATATTTCTTTGGTGATTATTACACATTTTTCTTGTCTTGCATTTATTATTTTGGTGGTTATTTCTATAACTGTGTATCTGACTGATTTTATAATACTGTTAGGTGCTTCCTTTTTGGCTTGTTCCATTTCAGATGTGAATAGTAGTTTCAGATAGTGTGACAACTGTCAGCTCTGGTCATAAGATTCCACACCAGAACAATCATGATTTCTGTGGATTGTTCACCTTGGAAAGGCTTTGACCTATCATCCTTGTCAGAAAGGAGAAATAAGTTAATTCTAAAGGGAGCACCCCTGTAGCATGAGAAGGGTAAATACAAAGATAGTGACAAAGAAAAAGTGAGGAAAAAAGAGAAGCATAAAGAAAAAGAAGGAAGGTAGATCACTAGGCACCTATTCAGCACTGAAAGTTTCACAAATAGATCTGGAGCATCCACCCTGTGTGAATTCTGCTTCATCCATGCCAAATCCTTCCTGCATGGAGCCAGTTGTTACTAATGATAAATCTCCTGAGAAGACTGTCTTCTTTCCTTCCCTTGACATTTTCCTTCGAATCTACTAGGTCCTCCCAAAGTGAGTCTGAAATGGACTGGTATAGGAGGATGAGGGTGTTTTTGAAGGTTCGGATTGAAATGGGTGTCTTCCTATCCCTCTCTGTCTCTAGGGTGGACTGGGTTGGCTCACATTCACCCCTACTAGCTTCTTTCCCTGGTCCCAGTTTCGGCACCTGCAGTTTCAGAGGATGTCTTGCCTGCAGTCTGTAAGTTTAGCATCGATTGGCTTGGAAACCTTGGTGATGATTTATCTGACTCACTTAAGACTGAAACCCTCAGGGCAATGGAGACTTGGGGCTGAGCTCTTCACTTCAGGACTGCCCACAGCTCTAATTTGTTCAGTGCTGTTTATATTGGTGGAGTCGTTGGCATTTGCTATGGTGGGTCCAATTTCAATATCACACCCATCTGAGTCTTTGGCATGAGAATTCCCATCTTCAGTGCTGTTGATGTCTAATTTGGCAAGGACTGATGCAGTACTCACTTGGGATACCCAGTGCTGATAGTCTCGGGATTGACGTTTGAGGTGATCGAGAGGATGATAACTTCCTTTTCTAGGAAGACTACAGAAGGGCTTTTGAAATTGGCTGCGACTTTTGGCATTCTTCATTCTGGACTTTACCCCCATCATTCTTCGTAAGGACAGAGCAGATCTGAAAGCTTCATAGAGCCTCCTCCACAGGTTCAAACAGAGTCTTCTGAGTGTTTGAATAAAACCTAACCAATTCTGCCCAGGAAATAGACTAATAAAAGGAGACAGAGTCCTCTATGGGGTCCTTTACTTCAGACACTGATTTGAATGAAAGGAGAGGTTCCCCGTAGTCCCCTCCAGAAGATGTCAGATTTACTGGAATACTGAAATTGATTCCCAAGAGAGAATCTTGGCCCTTTGATCAATCTCTCCAGATGGAAAATTATTTCAGGTATTTAGATCTGCACGCACCACCTCCTGGGTGGTTCCCACCCACTGACCACTTCATTGACCTGGAGGCTTGCAGAGCATGACAGGAGCTGGACTCCACAGAGGCAATACCCAGAATACCAGATAAGATTCTTTGTTCCCCTAATGATAAACAGCATTAGAATAAGGGCTGTCTAGTGGACTCCATCATTGTAGTTGCAGCCACAGAGCAAGAGATGTCAGATGATACAGCAGCTGTTCATCCATCTGACAATGGGTCTCTTGCACTGGATAGAATAGGGGAATGGGTCTATGCAACAAGCACATTTGCTTCAAGGGTATTAAGGACAGTGGACGGCACAGTGGTGGTGCGGTAGCGTTGTGGCCTCACAACATGAGGTTCTCCAGTTTAATTCTCGGCTGGGGTGCTTTCTGTGCGGAGTCTGCATGTCCTCCCTGTGTGCATGTGAGTTTCCTCCAGGTGCTCCAGTTTCCTCCCACGTTACAAAGACATGCATCTGGAGCATTTCTCCCCGGGCCTCCGCTGAAAATTGGCTTTGTTCCAAGTAGGACTTTCCTGGTTAACAAATGTTAAATAAATAAAAAAGTTACATTGCACACATGGACCGCATCTAAAGAGACATAGTTGAGCAAGCATTGGACTCTCTGAGAATATTGTCTGCTCCTGAGTCTAGAAAGCAAGTCAAAGCTCATGTGGCCACAGTGTTGAGTATTTTCAGTCTCTTCAAGATGCTGCTACACAGTGCAGCTGACGGAGCAGCTATAGTGGTGGTAGCCAGCATAACTCTGCGACAGCGTGCCTGGTTCCCTCTTTACAACTTTGTGGAAAACTTCAAAGCATCCGTCATCAGTGTCCCCTATGATGGAGCCTAATCGTTTGGACCTAAACTTAAAAAGAAGTTGCAGAAGAGTGATTATGAAGGAGTGATGTTGTCAGCTATAAGTGTGCAATTTGAGGCCCTGCAGCAGTCCTATGACAGGAAACAGAAGGGTTCCAAGTAACTGTGATTCAGAAAGTCCCAGTATCACTCCCTTGACTACTGTTCTGATAAGGTAGCCAAGGCAGGGTGGCCCCTTCAACAGATGCCACCCTAGGCACAGAAGTGATCTATAAAACCAGGGATTCATGAGTCCCTTTTCAGGGAAAGAATCTATATGCCTGTGAAGGACTGTCACCCCCTAGAGTTAATCTGTGGCTGGCTGTCTCTTCACTCATGCATGGATGGTCATTGTGCAAGACAAATGGGTGTAGACAGTAATATTCAGAGGTTATACAATGGTCTCCTGTTACCCTCTACCATGTCAGTCTCAATTACTTCCAGATGCTCAACTGTAAGTCTCTATTAGTCTACTACTGTTCAGCCTCTGTCTGTGACTGGCTCAATGTCTCCTTTTAAGTGGCTCACATTTCTCATTATCTGTCAGACCAAGATTCTGCCCCTAAGTCCCTCTCTGCATGTTTCTACCCATTACTGTAATGCTGCTTATCTTTAGGGGAACAGAGCCTTAGAGCAGAGCAGCAAAAAGAGTGATTACCACTTTATTAGAAAAAAAAGAGGCATCCAAAAGGTCCCAACAGACCAAAGAAGATCCAAGATCTATTTCAAAATCTTTTATGTACCAAAAATTAAAAGCTCCTCAGCAGCATAAAACAGTATGCTTCAAAGACACAGTTCAGGATGGTCGCAATCCAAGTGATTTTGCCTTGCTTACCGGCACAAGATTGGTTTGTTCAGTAAACCTCCAGGATGCCTATCTGTTTATCAAAATTACCAGGGAATCCAGGAGGATACAATGTTTCTTGCAGGGAGCTAGTCACTCTCAGTTTTAAGCTGTGCCCTTCGGTTGCACCACAGCACCCCCTGTTGTTTACCCAGTGCATTGTGGTACACATAGCCTTCTACGACTCAGGGATCTGCATATTCCCATATCTAGATAATAAGCTTCTAGCTGCTACATCAGTGGAATTCCAGTTTGCTACCCGAAAGACTATTTATCTTAGCTCTGCCTATCCTTAGATATCTCTGTAAATCTAGAAAAATCCCAGCTTCATCCTTTTCAACCACTGTCTCGCAGACTGTTGTCTGGACATAACATCTTGTATACTGAATCTACAGAATAACAGGCTGCCATCACTAAGAAATGCAGTTTACTACACCAGCAGTCCCCCAGCCACCTTTGACCTGTAAGCTGTCTGATCGATGGTGCTGTCCATATGTCTAGTTAACCATGGTTGTATCTACATGAGAGGTCTTCTAATGGCATGGTTGGATCTACACGAGAGGTCTTCTAATGGCACTAAGTGTACTGTGGTCTCTACGTTCCAGTGCTATGGCCACCACTGTTTGCATGACCCAAGTTTGCATACAGCACCTGACCTGGTGGCTATAATCTCATAGCCTCTCTGGGATGGCCATTCCTCCTTTCCATGCCAGAGAGAACAATAACCATAGTAGAAAATAAGGCATCAAAGGCTGAGAGTAAAACACTTTAATATCCACAGATACAAGTTCAAAAGTAGGTTAGCGCTTTCACAGTTGCCCGCTTCTTCAGACCTCAATAAAACTAAACAAATACAGGAAGTTTAAATACTATGAACAGCCAATAAAAACAAATTGCAGTTAATGAGGCAGACCTCTTTTTTTCAGCAGAGGTTTTAGAGACAGCACTAGTCAAACCCGGTGGAGCATACGCTTTAAAATCAACAATCCACCTCAACTCAATATATTCTGTCTCATTGTATAAATCACCTTCTCTTAAACTGTCATTAACCTTATGTAAAACCAAAAATGTAAAACTATGATTAACCCCCAACTTCAGACACATGCTTGGCTAGTGCATTGGTCACTTTGTTGTTTCGCATATCATTCAGGTGCTCTACTACCCTCTCCTTTTGCATACGATTGGTCTTACCTATGTAAAAACAATCACATAGGTTACACTTAGCCATGTATACTATATTTTTAGTAGAGCAATCTGCATAGAAGGAAAACTCTATGGGTTTTAGAGTCTCAGGGTGTACAACCATACAAGTTGACCAGATGTTACAGCAGGCTTTACAATTCCTCCAAGCGTATGTGCCTTTACATTCCAAAGTGATCTGCTTATAAGACCTACTATGCTTATAGCACAAATGTTGTTTTAGATTCTTGCTATTCTTAAAACTAAATTGAGGAACAGGTTCTGTGACTCTACTTATCTTAGGATCCGTCAATAGAATAGGCCAGTTCTTTTTAACGATCTCACAGACCCTATTAACTTCACCAGAATATGTTAAACACATCCTGTTTACTACCTTATTATCTGCAGCCTTTCTATTCTCTGAAGCTACAGAAGACATGTCCGAGAAAAATAGTTGTATTTTATTCCATTCTAACATGTTAACTTCCTGTATTGTACTCTCTATTTCACATATTTTATAATCCCTACTCACAAGTTCTGCACATAATACATCAAGGGCCTCACCTAAAAATTCTGGATCTGTATGCAGTCTCATACACCTGAGTACCTGATTTTTTATCACATTCTTGGTAATATGCCTGGGGTGCATGCTAGAACAATGCAATATATTGTTTTTCCTGCATGATTTTTTGTACAACTTAGTAGACAAACTGCCAAACATGTTCTTACTGACAGTTATATCTAAAAAGTCAGTGGTCTCTAAGGAGTGATGTAAGGTGTGGTAGATCACTAGGAAGGGAGAATGATCCAAGGAGCACGAACAGAGCAAGGAACCAGTCTTCACATCAACATTCTGGAGATAAGTGCAGTCCTCCTAGAACTGCAGACGCTTCAGAACTACCTTCCTCCTGTGGGTGATCACTGTTTAGTCCAACAATATATTAGTGGTGTGATATATCAACAAACAGGGAGAAACCAACTCTTTTTCCTTTTGCAAAGACCATGAGAATGTGTCATTGGGTGATAGCTTCATACCGCTTTTTGTTAATAATGCACATTCCACGAAAATTCAACTGCATAGTGGACAGGCACAGCAAAGCCATCCTAATTTCTCACTGGTGGTCTCAAAGTCTTGCAGTAGCACAATTCATCTTCCTCTGCTGTGGCCAACCTTGCTGTCATTTCCTTGCCTCCCCATTTAATATCAAGTACAGCAACTATTTTGTCCTGATCCCTACAAAGGGATAGTCACCAAGGGATGCATTGGTCTGTCAGTGTCCTCCCGGACTCCTCTATGCCTTTGCTCATCTCGTATTGGGCAACAAATATCTACAGAAAGCCTCTGCATGTAAAGCTGTTGTGATCCTCATTGAAGCAGTCAAGCAACCATGGATTCTGAATCGGCAACCGGACCTTTAGTTCCATCCATCTGGCAAGCCTCCCCCAGACATTCACTCCCTTAAACTTACTGCATGGATCTTCCAATTCCAATAATGGCTGCTGACCCTGCCATTCCTGAAATTGTGCTTCAGGTGTGGTCAGCCTCTAATAAAATTTACTAAAAACAAGTAGAACTGCTTCTCCATATGTGCACCAAACCAATGGCCAGATCCCTTTTTTGTTCCATTTCAATTGTACTTCCTTTCATTATCTTTTGAAGCTGGCCTAAGATTATTCTACAACAAGAGTGCAACTGGCATCTGTTTTGAATTTCTATACTGATTTCCCATTTTCTTTGCTTGCAGCCCAGAAACCGTGTAAAGCCTTTTTAAAAGAGACCTTTTTTATATATCCTCCTGTCAAAGATCCTACACCATCTTGGGACCTCTGTTTTCTTCTCAAAATCTTGGCATGGCCTCTATTCAAGCCAGCATCTTCTGCAGAATTAAAATACCAATTCTGGAAAACACTGCCTTTGGTAGTTATCACTTCAGCATGAAGGATATTAGAATTAAAAGTAATCGTTTCTGCCCCTTATCTTTTTTTTCACAAAGACAGGGTTTCATTGAAAATTAGTCCCATGTTCATTCCCAAAGAGGTTTCTAACTCCATCTTCAACCATCCTCTTAATCTTCCACTTCTCTTTACAAATTGTGCCAGTAGGAGAAGAGTATCTCCTTTATACAATGGATGTCTACAGACAATTAAGTTTTTAATGTTCACCAGACAAAATCTACAAGAAAAGATTCCCAATTTGTTATTGCCTTTGCTCCCTCCAGGCTTGGTTGAAAATGTCCATATTAACACTGTCCATATAGCTCGCAGACTCTACCTGCTTTTCATACAGTTCATGAAACAAGCCCTTATTACCCAAATAAAAAAGGTTATTCATTCAGGTCAGTCCAAATGTCTACAGCTTTCTTCAAAACTCTTCAGTGGATAAAATCTCTGCAGCAGCAACTATATTGCATACCTTTTCAGGACATTTCAGGTTAGATATAATGTCTTGATATACACTCTCCTTTGGAGATGCTGTCCTTAACTCCATTGGGTCAGCCACTGACAAATTGATATTGCTTTACACTGAAATATTTTCCCCTGAGGTTGTCCCAAGCTCAGACCCCAGCTGAGGATGGTCTGTTGGGTCATCTTACTTCATGACTAATATCTTAATGTCCTGACCACAGGTAGATAGTCTGCAGCCTTGAAAACTTGAGTCTTAGGTTACAGATCACAGCTTTTTTCTGAAGCATGTACTGGATTTAATTCAAGCCTTTCTCCAGGTAGCATATTGTATATCTTGTTGCATCCATCTTGTGTTACTCACATGATTGTCTTTTGCTGATGTTGCACATAAGCTTACCTCAGTGGACAGTGCAGGATGCTGGACTTAGTCTGTATCCTGTGCAACGTCAGAGGACCCTGTGGCCATTGTCTGTGAGACGCGAAAGGATAATGACTCGCAATTCCCTTCTTCCTTTTGACTAATCCCTATTGTGGTGAGGTTCACGCACCCATGAGAAGTAGCTTAGATCACCTTTGAGCCCATGCGCTGTCTCTTCCCCAGCTCTCAGAAATATCTTGCAGAATTCTGAGGAAAAGGTGTGTGGAATCCTGGGTTTACCCCCCCCACCACCACCACCATGAAACCTTTTATGAATGATGCTGTTTGAACAGCCTGGAAGTACCTTGGCTGTGGCTGTACCACTTTTGGCACCAAGAATGCAAATATCATTTTAAGTCTACTGCGTCCACAGCATCCCCTTCCCCACCCTGACTGGGTAGAACAGATGTCCTTCCTTAGATCACTGCTACAGTATTCCAAACTGTTGGGTTATCTCTCCAAATGACTTGACATCTGGCCAGAGTACCAAATTCAAAGCCATCCGTAAGGCCATATGTCAGACTTATGACCAAAGGTTCTGGGTGTAGCAGCACATAAGGGGATGTATGAACGTGAAAACCTCAGACTATCTTGCCACCAGTCATGTTCTACACATGGCCGTGATTATCTGTGCTTTCACTGGGTCAGATAACTGCTCCATTCAGGAACCTTCCTTGTTTTTGCATTTTGTACTTTAGTCTGTTAGATAACAGCTAAGAGTGGGAAGTGCGATTGTGGTAGGCAAATTCATTATAAGGATCTCTATTCCTAGTGTCTTTTTTGCCTTGTTGCTGAAGACTTATTATAAAAACTGCAGCATTTGTCAAGTTGTTTATTACAGAAAGCATACGTTCATGTCTTTATTCCCTTAATGCGTACCTTTAGACTCACCGCCTTGAGCATATCACCCAAGCTAAAATCGTGGATCCTTCGACACCCGACCTCCTGCTCATTCCGAAAAGAAAATTCAAATGGCTTGGGCCGGAGACATCATCTGCCCAGTTGGACTCTGATGTACCCATTGAGGCTTAGCAACAGCCAGTGGTACATTTGACTGTTGCTTAGGCTCCCACTACTGCATCCCTGCCAGAGGCCAGTATGGCATTTCATTCTTGTGCATCCAGTATGAATGATCTTATGGATTCTGTAGAGAAGGGCAAATCCAGACTTATAATTTTGAAAGGACCTGAAGGGATCCCTCAAATATTAGTTCTGATAGAGGTCCCTGGGTCTTTCATCAAAGTACGCCAGAGGTCAAATTCGCTACAGCTGATTAAAGCAGACATCACTCCAAAAAAAAAAAAAAAAAAAAAAAAAAGAGAAACAGAAAACTAAGCACGTTTCTCCTTCTCACAACATCACAGGAAAAAGAATGGGTGGAATTTTCTAAAGGCCTTTTTAACGCTATTTTGGCTTTCAAGCTGATTTCATTTCTTTCATCTGCTACTTGCCCCTTCTACTTCTCGGAAAAGGCAACTGGAGTCCTCTTCTGGGAAGGAGAAAGCAAATTTTGATTCAAGTGAGCATTCCTTGACCTGCTTATCCCAGATTTATTCACGAGGCCAGATGACTTCAGATTCTCCTGTTGAAGAAATTTATTTTGGGGAGACCATTACTAAGTTGATGGAACGTTTTCAGAGGGAATTCAGACAAATGTGTGATATACAGAAAAGATGTTATGATTTAGTGGAGGTTGACACCCTTATGCCTGCCCTGTCCCTCCACTTTTAGAAGCTTTGTATTCACTTCTGCTCCAGCTTCTCAACCCCTAGCACCTAAGAAACCTGATATGTTCTATAATGTACCTGAAGAACAAAACGTATTGTATAGCAACCTGTTAGCAGACCCTTCTGCTTTTCTTACTTCTACAGACAAGCCTTCTAAACTCCTACCAGCAACTAATGCCCTGCCTTCAGGCAAAGATAGTAGGGCAATAGACAGATATGTGAAAAAGTTGGTGTCCTGAGATGGCCAGCTTGTTCAAATCCTTGCAAGATTTCAAACAGATCTTGCTCATTTCTGTTCTTAGGTATCAAGGTAACTACCCAGCTAAGCCCACAATTTTTTATTGTAGGGGACCCTAGGACCGCACAGAAGGGCAAGAAAATGCCTAGAAAGAAATTTCAAGACAAACCTGCCAGAGATTCCATGTATAGAAAGACTCTTTTCTGGACAAATCAGCCTAACTGTTTATTGTTTCATTCAGCTCTTCTCAGCCCATCCTTCCTTTTATCAAAAAGACTGACCTTTTTCCTCTTTGTTTGGCAGCTCTTAACTTCGGACATATGGGTACTCTCCATTATTGAACTAGGTTAAAAAATGACTAGGAGATTCCACCTTTCAAAGGTGCTCAGTGCCGCCGCACTACCAGCTAAACCTTTTGCCTCCTCTCCTGCAGGCTGTTTACAAACAAGGTGAGATTGAACCCGTTCCACTATAGTATGTAGGGAAGGGGTTTTATTCCATACTTTTCCTGGTACCAGAAAAGAAGGAGAATGAAGACTCATTTTAGATTTGTCCCATCTCGATATCTTGAGAATCTCGAGCTCTCCTTCAAAATGCTGTCCCTTCAGGCTCTATTCCCTTACATTCTTCCTCATGTTTTCCTGTTATCCTTGGACTTGAAGGATGCTTATCTCCACATCCCCATTCATCCTGCCTAGAGGAAATTAATAGGATTTTCAGCATATTCAGCACACTTTCATTTCTCTGCTTTACCATTTGGGTTATCAGCAGCTCCCAAGGTCTTCCCAAAGTACCTGACTCCAGCCATCAACTTTTGCAGAACTCAAGACATTCAAATATTCCCCTACTTTCAACAACATCTTAATACAGGCATCTTCTCAGGAGATTCTTTTACAACATCTCAGTTATACTATCTCCCTTCTATAAAGTCTGGGGTTCATGATAAATTAAAAAAAATAATTTTGAACTCTACCCAGGTTTTGTTTTTATCCTACACTGTGGGTTAGACACACGTCTCATGCTGACCTTCCTCCTTCATATAGGGCTCTGGGATTCATGGCAGTATCAATGCCCATGGTCTCTTGCAAAAATGCCTGTGAGGAGGATAAAGTGGTACCTGAAAATGATCTGATCTCAGCAGTGTTGTTCTCTGGACACTGAGATCCCACTTCTTCTCTTTCTAAAAAAAGAATTTCAGTGTTGGATAGCTCATGTATATAGTCCACAAGTGAGGTAGTCCTCAGATAAACCCATTTGCTTCCATTCACAAATGGCATCTCCAACTGTTTTGCCCTAGTACTCCTTGCCTTCAGGCCTTAAAGATGGATACCATGTCCTTTTCTTGGAGGGGCAGATTGTTTTTATGCCTTCCCTCCTGTACCTTTAATTCCAAAGGTGTTGTTAAACTTTCGAAGGGACAAATAAAAAATCATGCTGATGATTCCCTTTTGGCATTGGCAGCATTGGTTCTCTCTTGTCTACCATCTAGCAAGCTGTTGGCATCACAAGTTACCCTACAGAGTGGACTTGCATACACATAACAACACAGCAAAACATAAAGGTTCCCTTATTCATTCCAGCCTCTCATCTCTCTTGCAAGATTTCAAACAGATCTTGCTCATTTCTGTTCTTAGGTATCTGCTCTAATTCCTTTCCGTAATGTCAGTGTAGATGATAGGATTCTGATCCCTTTCAGGCACTGATTTTCTGAGAAGTTGCTACAGGTTTTTCAGGAGGCAAGGAAACCTAATATTAGAAAGTGTTATGCACCCAAATAAAAAAAGATTTTCTGCCTGGTGTTGTACAAAAAAAAGCAAAATCCTATTCTTACAATGGTTCTTACTATTGTTTCTTATTTGTGTGAGTTACTTAGAGCTTGTCTAGTCCATGACTTGCTTAAAGCACATTTATCTGTTATCTCTGCTTGTATGCTTCTAGACTCACAACAGTTTTCTACACGAGAGGTAAATCAGTTTCTCAATGGAATCCTCCATTTGAACCCAAAGCTATCCCTCCTCTGTGAGACCTTAATTTTATCTTAGAAAAACTTACTCTACCACTTTTTGAACTAGCGGCTTTCGCTTCTCTAAAATTCTCTACATTGAATGTCATTCTTTTAGTCACCCTTAACCTGTCTGTGATGGCTGGCTGTAGGGTAGATGCGTTCTCTTGATCCAGTGGTTTCTGTCCACGTGAAGAAAATTGGTAGATGAACAGACTGTTTCAGGACTACTTTTGCCAGATCTGTTCTCTCTGGATTAAATGACAGTTCCCCTATGCTGGGTCCATCCTCCCTTTCTACACATTAAGCTTTGGGAATCGCCCAACAGTTTACAATAACAGTGATCCAAGGAAGGACATTGGTGGGAGGGTGGCCTAATGGTTAAGGTGTTTGCCTTACAAACACAAGGTGCAGGGTTTGAGTCTCACAAGGGATAATTGGCTAGGCTTACAATGTCTTGCAAGGGCAGTTAGCCTAGTACTAACCTATGGACCTATGAACATAGTACAGTTGTGTAAGAACAGTAAATGTCCTACTGATCACTCTTGCTTCCCACCCTTTAGTCCCCCTATTTTTTGTTTTATGAGCCTATTTTTGTGCTGCCCTCTGTTTTCTCGTGGATCAAAAGGGAGCCATTCTCTACTTTCTGTCCTCTTAGCTGACCCTTTCTTGTTTCTTTACCTTTCTCAGGCATCTCCAGGTTTCCTGGCTTTGAGATAGTCTGAGGATTTCACGCTCATACGTCCGCTTATGTACCCTTATTTCCACAGGCTTAGGTCATACATTGGATTTATGGCCCTATGGAAGGTTTTGACTTGAATACCCTGGCTGGACGTCCAGGTTGTTTAGTGAGATAATCGAACAGTTTGGAATACTGCAACAGTGATCAGTAGGATGGCTACTGGTATGGTATGTTCTTACACAACTGTACTTTAATAACCAAGGAGCTCTGTATTCTGTCCTTTTAGACTTTTTGCTCCAGCATAAGTTTTGCATACAATAATATGTTGGCAAATTAACTGGCTTAAAGTTCAAAGCATTAGACACGTGGTAAGAAAGTTTACTTATCATCCAGTTTTGGAGGCATAGAACCCTTAGTTGTTCATCTCATCTGACCTAATTCCTTTCTGCTCTAATTCCTTTCCGTAATGGTTAGAAAGACCCTGGAAATGTCTAAGTAAAGGATGACCTTTTAGAGATTGCCCACAGGGTCTGTACTGAGCTGTCACTTCACTCATTTCAACTTTGAATGTATAAACAAGGGTCACGTGCTTAGATGTGTGCCTGTGGAGGATAGCATGGCTGAGACTGTCCTTTAAAACAAGCTTGGAAATAAGCTACAGAATGCACAGTTACTGTGGAAGTATTCTTTAAGTATCCTGTTTAAAACCAGGGCAGTAACATCCTGTGGAGAAAGAAGGCCCTCTTCTTTTGAGGAAGGCTTTTTATGACCCCTCCCCATTTTTTACTTCCACTTCTTTGTCTTCCAGGTCTAGTCAGCCAGCCACAAAATAGGAAGAGTCCACCTTACTGCTCACGGAGGTCTTTGAAACATCAGACAGTCTTACCTCCTCTGTTGCTGTCTGTGACTCTACTGGCTGCTGTCTTTCCCACAGTCCTGACTCTGGTTTTGGACTGCCTTTGGTGTGGGCAGTTCACCAAGTTTGCCTTAGCTTGGAGAACCAGCATAGTGGACTAGGATCTAGACATTGCCATTTTTTAGCTTGTAGAGCTCATATGTACTCCTCAACAAGGACTCTTCCAACAAATATTCCATCCCAGTCCATTATTATTACATCTAATGAATTCTGACTTAGATGAACACCCAGCAGAGGTTCATGCCTTTGCTACCCAGATCACCAGAATGGTGTCATTGATATTTTTTGGCACATCAGTATATGGGGTCCTCACAGGAGATTCCTCCGGTTCATCTCCATTTCACTCTGGGCAGACATTACTTCCTGTAAAGAGTATTGCCATATGGTTGTTTTTTCAGCTCCAACAGTCTTTTCCAAAGGTGTTGGCTGTTGTTGATGAAGACTTACAGGAGAAGGATCACTATATTTTCCCATATCTAAATGACTGGTGTCTGACAGCCCCCATAGAGTGGCTTCTTGAAACATTCCAATAGAGGGTTCTCTCCTAGTTGCAGTTCCAGTTCCTAGGAGTCACTGTCACTTGGAAGAAGTCCTCTGTGATTCCTGTTCAGATGCTTGCCTTTGTAAACATGCAGCTGGCCACTCTTCGCTCTTTGTAAATCCTGCCACTGAAGAGGACCCAGGAGGTCATTGGCTTGGCCATTTCTCGATGATACAGAGCAAGGTCCAGGCTTAGCCTTTCCTGTGCATTTTGGGATTAATTATCATAGTCTTCATGGTACCAGTTGCACATCAGAAAATGCGTGTGGTTCACTGAACTTTAAAGTGCCATTGACTTCAAAGTCACAACATGCTGACAGACTTTTTATTGATAAACCCATTTCAGTTGGCCCTAAAGTAATGGAGATTCCCTGCCAGACTTCTTTCTGCAACAGAACTCATTGTTGATTCTGTTGATGGAATCTTTGCTGTCAGACTGAGGAACTCATTTAGGCTTCACTTGGTTCAGGTGGTGTGCCATCCTGCATTGAGAAGGGGCCTACATAAACCACTTTGACCTAAGAGTATTCCTGCTGGCTCTGGTGACCTTGGAGTTGGAGCTAGATCTTAGTCCTCTTAATCAAATGGTCTGCTGAGTGGTTCTTAAACATGCAAGAACGCAGTGTGCAGGGCAGTGATCATCATCTAGTGGACCATAGACAGGGACATTGCAGTCTTAGCAGTTTGCATCTTCTGGTAAGAGTGCATACTGTCTGATTATATGGGCTGCTCCTCTAGTCATGTCCTGATGCTGGATTCAGAGCCTGTTCTTGGTCAGGGTCTTTAGGAAGTGGGCAATTTTAGAAATTAGCCTGTTTAGTTCTCAGGAAAGATGTAGCCCTAATAGCCTTCAAACTCTTCTGCTCAGTTCAGTAGTGCAAGCTGAGGTTGAAATAGACACATTCTCTCACCCATGGTACAGGCAGTTGCTGTATATATTCCCAACGTTAATATGTCCTACTGCTTATGTCAGGAAGGAATGACTAAACTTACTCACACTTCATTATGTACTGCTTGTCACTGTTGTTCGTATAGAGGACTAGTGTCCCTTTAGAGCTCTCCTCCCTCCTTCACAACTAGACAGCAGTGAGGGTTAAGGAGGTATGCCCCAATGGAATCAGTAATAAGCATATGGCTAACAGAATTAATTATCCTGTACTTTAGCTTTGATCTGTGTGGAAAGGTTGACAAAAACCATTAATCAGGTTTATTAACTTATCGGAAGAATGTCAACGACACAATGCAGTAATGTAAATTGATCTGCATACTTTAATAAATGCATTTGGTCTAGATTGTAATGAGGATAATGTTAGTGATGTCTGATGTGAGAGGACATCTAAAGGTGTACTCGGTCTGGTATTCGTTTGTTATTTTCAGTTGCCTTGGAGTTGTCAAATCTTAATTATCAATATCATTTGTAACACTTAAGTGCAGTGCTGTGTGGGATTATGTAAAATATATAAAAATGTTGCTGCAGAGTAAGATTCTCAAGTCAGTTTTAGGTTTTCTGGATACTACAGAAGTGGCAATGGACATGCTTAATTGGATGTAAATGCCTTGCTGTGTGGATCCCTCCTTTTTTGGCTGAATAAACATCAGTGTTGTGCAGGACTGAATAAGAAAACTATTTGTATACTTTTGTTAATGTGTAGTGATATTGTTTATATAATTTTCATTTGAGGGATGTGAGCCTTGCAAATATGGCTAATTGTAGCAGCATTGTTTATTTTTCTGAATGGTATATGGATATTTATAGCTGTACACGAACACAGCAGCCAGCACGCCTCACACTGTGGAGAGTAGATAGTTACTAAATAACTTACTAAGTAAACATAACTTTATTCTGCCATAACAGCATACCAGTTTCTGCTTAATTATCCTTCATCAGTGCTTCATGGTAAACAGTATGTAACAAAGATGTAAGCTATCCAAGCTTTGGTAGGTGAATGTTCTGTTGTCTTTTTATACTATTTCTAGCCAAAGTCTCTGTTGTCAGTAGCAAATGATACTGAGACCAAAGCACACCTTCTGGAATTAGGGAGTTAAAGAACATGGGATTTTAGAATGATCACACTATCAGACAAATTGCCTAGAAAAAATGTATAGTGTCAGATGTTTTTATAGCATGTATTCCTGCCTACATTTACATGGTATTGTCAGGGGCGGTTCGTGCTGTAGGAGTGCAGGTCTGCAGCCCCCCCACCTGTAGAATAAAACTGAAAAATAAAATTAAAAAAAATAAAAAATTCACAGACTCCACACATGCTTGCATGGTTCCTGAGAGCTCCATGCATGCATGCGTGCTCATTCCAGAGCTCCAGACTGCTCTCTTAGGCAGTCTTGATAGGAAAGGCAGGAAACTCCGCCCTTCCAGCCCAGAGTTCTGTGCGGTGATGACCGCACAGACCGAAAGGTCACCGGACTGCATCGCCCACAGGATGGAGGCTCCAGCCTACTGCTCTCGTAGGACTAGCCATCTCTCGCGGGAGGACCATGCGCGGTCGGCCATTTTGTAGAGGGAGACCCATGCGCGGGCCAGGAGATTCATGAATTGGTGGCCGTTTTGTGGACTTAGCTGCAGAGGATCGGTGGCCGTTTTGTGGACTTAGCTGCAGAGGATCGGCGGCCGTTTTGTGAAGGACAGGTAGTGGATTTGTGTTTTATGGAGAGGTTTTGTGTGTGTGTGTGTGTGTGTGTGTGTGTGTGTGTGTGTGTGTGTGTGTGTGTGTGTTTGTGTGTAAAATGCCCCAGTTGCTACATGGTGGTGGGTACAGAATAAGGCTTGAACCCTGTACCTTGAGCCCAGGTGGCAGGAGCCTGAATTCCCTACCCACCACCATTTGTAAATACATTGCAGATTTTTCCCGGTAGTGCACATTGTTGCCTGACAGATGCAGGTTTTCTGGTTTGATTCTTGACTGGGGTGCCTTACCTTTTCTGTGGAGTCTGTATGCCCTCCCTGTGTTTGTTTCCTCTAGTGTTCTCCCATCTTACAAAAACATGTGTCTGTCTGGAGTGTTTCTCCGTGGGCATCTGCTAAAATTAGCTTTTGTTCCAAGTCAGACTTTCCTGGTTAACAAATGTTAAAAATGACACGCATTTGAATATCAGACTTCATATTCTTCAGAAAGTTCATGGTAACACAAAAGCTTTTATTCTAACAATTTTCTAAGTGTATAAGATGGATATTTGAAATTTGTCCCTATTTTTGGGATTGTATTCCCCCATTATTGGCTTCATCCAGATTTTTTGTGCTAAGGTTGAGAGCTATGGTAAGAACTGAATTCACTGAATATGTTTGGGGGCTATATTCCCCCATTACTGGCTTTGTCCTGGTGTTTTTGCTAAGAGATTGAGAGCTATGTTGAGAACTGAATTCACTGAATGTTTGGGGGCTGTATTCACCCATTATTGGCTTTGTTCAGGTGTTTTGTGCTAAGAGGTTGACAGCTGTGCTGTGGTGAGAACTGAATTCACTAAATGGTAGCCATTTAAGTTTCCGTCTTCCTCTTTCACAAAACAGCTGATTTGGCATAGTGGTATGTTGCTCTGACTGTTTTGCACAGGGTCCTGGGTTTAAGGCTTGGCAGTGAAATGTATGGTGGTAACACAGCATTTTATTCTAGCAACTTTACAACATTATACAAGCAATGTTTAAAATGTGTCCCTGGTTTTTGGGCTTTTGTCCCCCCCCCCCCACACAATAAACTTTGGCTTTTTCCAAATTTCTTTGTGCTGCAAAGTTCAGAGATACCGCGGAGTGAATAGATTTTACAAGGAGCTGAGAGCTGCAGGCGAGCAAAAGTTTAGTGCTGCTTATGCTGAGTCAGCTTGTTTTGTTAATAGCACAACAGGTTGTATACTTGCTTTTGATGCAGAAGGCTGTGGGTTCTACTCTCACAGTAGATAGATGCATTGCTGATACTGTACTTTGCAAAGGGGGTGGATGCTGCACTCCTTTTTGGCGAAGATACCTAGTAACTATGAACATGTTATCATTTTTTGGTGTAAGATAGGCAGTTTATTCCTCAAGGGTAACAGTCACTTTATTTGTAGATGAAATAATGAAATACAAAGTTGTTTTCTAGCAGCAGCCTCTTCATTAGTTACAGATCTCTTTAATGTGGAATTATTTAGATGACTTTTACTTCAGAGATTGTGCATATGTACTGATACTGGTGGACTGTAGATGTTTGAATAGACTTTTATGATGGAAATGTTCTGAATTGGGCAGTTTTGTCATTACTGGTGCATGCATTTTGTTTCATTGTTTACTGGAAAATTTTCAAAACAAATTTAAAACACCCTCTAAAACTGTACTGTATTGTACAAGGAATATAATTTAATACAATCAGGAAGGTGTATGAAAGAGCATGCGTATGTTTCGTGTGCAAGGGCCCTGTGATTTGAAAACAGCCCAAACCCAAAGTTAATCTGCCACTGGCATAATGTATTTTCTTTGAATGTGGGTTTCAATGCTGTTTCAGTGAATGTGAGTTTTCAAGGGTAGAGAAGTTTTAATGCTAAGTGTGTTTTCATTGTGTGACTGCATTGCTTTGTTTAGCAGATAAGATATCTATTAGTGTTTGTGCTGTAAAATGCAAAATAAAACTTTCAAATGAAGTCTAAATCATCGCAAAAGTAAAGCAGTATGTACGTTAGTGTTTATGTTTTTTGTTTTTTGGCTTTTCCCGGTTAGTGTTTATGGTAAATGGGGTGAAATAGCCAAGTAATGGTTCATTGGAATGGCTGTAGGAGGGGGGAGCTCCATTCGACCATGATTTTGTGAGCGGGGGAAGGGTAGCAAACTCAGACAGCCCCAGCTGAACTATACCTCTCAACTGTCCAGATTTTTGCAGAATGAAAAGATTTTTGCTTCTTATTTTTGGTTTGTTCCTCATAAAATTTGTGGCTTTCTGTCAAATCATTTAGGAATGAAGTCACTAAATAATGACAGACACTGAGTTTCAGACTTCATAACCTTCAGAAAAATGCATGCTAAAGCAAGACCTGTTATTCTATCAACTGTCTCAGTTTATACAAGAGCAATTTTTAGTACTGTTTATATGTTCCCCCAATATATTTGGCCTTGTCCAGATTTCCTGCATTAACAGGTTGAGAGGTACGTGCAAATAAATTGCCTTATAGAATTAGGCATATCCAAACCTCTCAACTGTACCAGATTTTGGTTCAAAATGTTGCTCTTCCCCTAATAATCTCTCCGCGAAATGGCAATTTTGGAAGAAAACATGGAGGGTTTACAATTAATAAATAACTGTAATAATCAGTTATAGATTGCTTTTATTTCAAAAATGCATGTAGATTATTTTATTTTGTCAGCTGCTCAAGTTAGCAGTACTAATATTAAAAAGTGCCCCTTCTTTGCAGGTTCCCAGCTGTATTGTGTGGCTATTTTATATTTTTGAATCACATTTTTGGTCCATTTTTCATAAAATTGTGGGTTTTTTTGGCAAATTAGTGGCAAATCATTAAAGACTAAGGTTAGAAAATAATGACAGACATTTCAGTTTCAGATTTCATACCATTCAGAAAATTCATAATAATGTAAGACCTACTATTCTATTATCTTTCTAAGTTTAAAAGAGCAATATTTAAAAGTTTTCCTTATTTTTGGGCCTTTGTCCCACTTCTATGTATGGCTCTGTCCAGATTTCTTGCTCTGAGGTTGAGAAGTATGACAAATGTGTCAGGGCCATCGCAGTCAGCCAGAGACATTTCAAATTGTGACATACTTGTTGCACCCCACTCCCCCATGTAGTGACTCTGGATGTGTCCAAACAAGGCAAGGAACAGTTATGCAGTGTAAATGTGCAGACTATCCCCCCATCCAAGGTCGACACAAGTACTACAATGACTTTTCATCTGTCCTTGATTTTACAGAACGTTCTGGTTTCTGTCATATTTTTATACTGTTGATTTATGCTTATTATTCAGAAAGTGCCTGTTGCTCTGCGTTTAAGCAGCAATGCTTTAACGACCATCTGGTAAGCTTATCTGAGATTGTAAGATGCAAGTAAGTTTTAATAAGCATACTGTTAACAAATTCCCAACATTGAAAGCCTTTCTATTGTTGCCATGCAGAAAATACTTACATAACTAGATAACATATAAGCCTTGGGTATTGAAATGCATATGACAGTATTTGTAATAAAGGACAGGATTACATTATTTTAAGAGCTCATTACAGGCTTAAGCTGCAAACTAAACAGAATGCCAATCTATCATGTGTGGTCCATATCCTGTGCAGTAATCCTTTAAGCAATGTATGTTGAGCTTGTTTCCTGTTTGCTTTTAATTTTTTACTTTGATCATGTTTTCCCCATGAAACAAGTAGATAGTTGTTGTCAGGCAGCAGGTCTTTTTTGGATAAGGAACTTTTTTACAAGTGGGGGTATCACAGAGATTGCTACTTTCAGCATGTTACTTGGTACTTTAATAAAGCTGAATATAAATTATAATTAGAATTGGAGTGCAAGGAGAAGTGGTTTGAGTTGAGTGCTGCTTGTTTTTCTTATACTTGATTTTGACTAGCTCTCCAGTAATGTATTTAAAATGTAATTTATTTTTTCATGCCTCACAACCTTTTTGTTTCCATCTAGATATTAAGTAAGCTGCCATGCAGCCAATAGATTGAATTTTTTTTTTCTTCTACACTTTCCATTTTTCTTGATTGGACTCTCATAATGATGGTTTGGCACCCAGGGCAGCATATTCAATTAAAGTTACAGTTTTTGTGGTTTGGATCATAGCTCCTCCCTGTTCTGGTTGGCCACACCCATTCCCATTGACCCCGCCCATTCAGCTGTCTCCTGCAGCCCAACTTTGATTTGAAGTCACCAGCCGCCACTGGGTATTGTGCATTTATAATACCAGTTCACATCTTTACTTATGTCACAGAGATTGCAAGCAGTCTCTAGTATGGTGACGAAAATGCATAGTGGTGACCCCTAAGCAGCTGTACCCAATCATTTTGATTCTTATTTGCAAACTGTTATGTTGCAAAAAGGTCTTATACTTATTTTACACCACATATTCCCTTCAATTTTTATACAGCAAAGACTAATACCCTGGGGCTGAATAAACCAGCCAGTAGTTTTACCACTAGACTAATAAATTATGGAATTATTTTTTTTTCTTCAGTGGACTATAATAGAAATAGTAATGATGAAATTGATAAAACATAAAGCAGACAATTTTATGATATGTAATAGTATTTATATAGTAACCTGTAGCTAATCCCAAACAAAGGCTGTGATCTAGTAAAGGATTCATCCCATAACTCTCAACCAGTCAGGGACAGATCTTAACAGACTTGGGGACAAATCCATAAATAATCAGGGATAGTCAAGGACACTTTACAGAACAAGAGAATGTGAATTAATATACAGTTTGTGAAATAAAATAAAATTTTAGCTGTAATTGTTGTCCTTATTTATCAAGTATAATTTGCCACCTTTTCCCCAAAGATCACCAATTTTAGGAGGGATTGAGAGAGACAGAACTAAAATTTGAGTCAAAATCAGGGACAGTTGAGCGGTATGGATCCTTTAGACATTGAGGTTAGATTCTTTAAGTCTCCATTTGCCTTGTGGGTGATTCTTGGGTCAACTCTGAAAAGATGCACTTGTGCCTAGTGGTTAGCAAGTAAAATATAATAATTGCTACATACTCATGACTGTATTTCAAAGAATAGTACCAAAGCCCGCTCAACCTCTTACAGCAAGAAATCTGGACATAGTCATAAAAATGGTCAGACAAAAGCCAAAAAATAGGAACAATTTTTAAATATTGCTCTTACAGACTTAGAAAGTTGATAGAATGAAAGGTTCTGCATTAACATGAATTTTCTGATGGGTATGAAGTCTGAAACTCAAATGTGTGTCATTTTCTGAATTCAATCCTCAAGAACTAGCAAATCAACATTTTATGAGGAGTAGACAAAAACAAAAAAAAAATTGACATTCTGCGAAAATCTAGACAGTTGAGAGCTATGACCACCTCTGATTCATTAACTTATTTAGAACCAGCAGATGCTTGAATAGGGATTATTAAAAAAGACGTAATATTTTAAGGCTAGAATGGAATTAAATATTTTCCTAAAGTGTAATAGTGTAAATATACATAGGATGTCTCTCGTGGTCTAAACTGAACTCCTACTCTCACTCTTTTGGAATAAGGTCAGGAGTTATATTACAGCCTGTTCTTAGTTCTGAAGGGAATGGAGGGTTAAAGCTCATCCTGGAACTGAGCTAAGTTACTGAAAGCATCCAGAATGTCGAGATCTGAGATGAGGAAACTATCTTCATCAACCAGTGGGACTGAAACTACACATCTTCACTCAGCTCTGCATCTCAACTTTCTCATCCTGATAGCTTCTTCATTTTTCTCAAAATGCTGTGCCATCCAGTCTCCTCAACACATATATTTTGCCGCTTAACACGCTCATATAATTAAAAATTGCTTCAGACTGCTTCATTTTTCAGTGTTTATTCCTTTGTAAAAAAAAAAAAAAAAAAAAAGAATTTTGTATTTATTTCTCCACATTTCAGTTTTGTTTCCTGTCTTTTGATCTACATATGGGGTCAGATCATTGTATTTTTTTTTCCTTTTTAGACATTTTTTTCTCTCTTTTCCCTTCCCTAGGCTTTTGATGTTCCCCTGTATTGTTCTACAGTTATTTGTTTGCATTTGTTGCATTGGGGCATAGTTAAGAAAGGAAAATTTTCAAAGGAATAGTTTATTTCTGTATGTTTAGCTGCTAGTTTTTAATCTGATTTGCCAATTGCTATAGTGTTGTTGTTGGTCTTTTTCAGACCATTTTTTGCTGTTTTTTCTTGTCTTGTCAGTTGTTCCTGGTTTCTTTATTTAATTTGTTTTAAGCCATTCTTTACAGTTTGATGGTAGAGTTTTCAAAAAACCGAGTGTAAACACAAAATCCCATTTCAGAATAGAATCCTTTGTACGTTTTTTTTTTTCTTTTTTTGAGAAAGAACAATTCAATGAAAAATGTGAGATATGGGAGTCATTTAATTCACATATTATACAGACAAAAAAATGAGGTAATTTTGAAACATTTAAAAAGGTTTAAGTCTGCACCCTTACAAGGTTTTCAACACTAGGCATATCTCATTGTCCCCTAGGTCTGATCCTCACAACTCTTTGAAACATAAAAAAGTTTATACTATGAGAGGGGACAGAGAAAGAAAACAGAAAAAATATGGACACACAGATAATGGTGATAATTAGATTTCATTGGCCGCTTTCACTAAGTCTAGGATAAAGGATTTCCATGCATAAACCACATCTTCCCTTACCTACTACTACTTCCCTGCTGGTGTCTCTAAGCTACCCGTGTTTGTTGAGGAGGCTTCTCTTTCTGAGTTATTTAGACAAGACATTGTATCTTTAGTCTGTGATTCTGAAGTCAGAAAAGTTCTGCAGTACAGACCATAGTCTACCACATCTTTGAAGTCAAATCAAATCCATCCTGAAAATTCAGCAAGAAATATTTCTTGCCTTTTCCACTTCTGCTTCTGTGGTGTATAGATGCACTACATTGTTGCCATTCTTTTATGCCTTTTCATCCTAGTTGTTATCACTGCCCCCATTTTGACTTTAGATCTGATTAGTCTTGTCACAAACCTTCAGGTATTGATGTTGACAGATTTTTCTACTTTGAGATGGCAACCATTTGGAACAATGCCTTCAAATGTGATGATGCTCCTGATATCAACAGTTTGTGGGACTCTGGAGGTCTGCCATTTAGAGTCACTCCCAGCTCCAACCTTGTTGAAGTCATTGCTGATTTCAACTTGACCAGTCTTTGAACTCTTGTCCTCAGGGTTCTTCATGTTGGACTTGGACTTGGAATAATCATTAACCCTGTTGCATGGGTTAAAGTTCAGTGTTGATGAGGTTTGGTCTTGGACAGTTTGGGTCAGTGCCTTCTGCCCTGACTGTGACATCCACTTAAATTTCAACATCAATGATGCAGACAGTACTTCTTTTGCTGCCCTTGATACCTGTACTCTTGTTGACCATAACTTTGATAAGAGACAATTCCCTATGGCCACACATCCTTCTTGGCAGCAAGGCAGAAGGTATGAGGAGATTCTTGTAAGCTCAGTTGTAGATATTTGGACCAGCTCACACTGTTTACTTAACCTTGGGTCATTCCCTTCTGAATTTAGGTAAGAAGTGTGAGTGCAAGAGAGAGCAAGTACCCCCCAATAGTTGACAATGGAGATGGTGCTGATTGCCCACTCCCTCTCTCCATCCCTCCCGATGACCTCAGGTTTGGGAAGGGCATTGAAATTATGAGGCAGAAGACAGAATTGCATACACAGCTTACATCTTCTTAAAGGATCTTGCTGCAAGCTTTTTTAATACTTCAGCTGCCCTCCGGGTGATCTATCTGAAGACAAGATGGTACATACTGTAGTGAGGACAACATGGGAAGAATCTGATATTGCACCACCTGTTAAGGAGGTAAGACACAATCTTTCTTTCTAATAAGGACTGGACTTATTTGATGGAGTCTTCCAATATACTATGTATTGCTGGTGCCTGTACCTTTAACTTTTAAAAAGTTTACTACTCTAATTAAAAAAAAAACTGTGCAGAGTCCTGTTCTCCATCCTCACAGTAAGGAGTCCAGTGTGAATTTTTGAAGCAGGTATGAAAAATGTCTCTTACATATGTTATGCGTCCTGTGGAATCTGGCTGATGATATGTACTATTTGTTGGAGGAGGTGCCTGAAGAACGGTTCAAGACTAAGTTATAGTCACTGATTGCTACTGTTATCTTTGATGTCAAATCATACCAAGTGACTTGCACATAATACAGGAACCCACATAGTATTTTTGTTGTCACACCTGGTTGTGCCTTACAGATTTTGATTAGGATTCTAAGATGCTGTTCTTTTAATGCACCCTTTGATGGGCCCACTCTTTTTAGACCAAATGGATGGCAGGATGATATGGAGAAGCAGGGCAAAACCAGCATAGATGTTAATGTGAAATGTCTGACTTCACTGCCCTCCTTTTGCAGAATGTTATGCTTACCATTGTGACTAACACCAACAAGAAAATCTGAGATCTGGAAGAAGCCAATGTGCCCTTGGAAACTTCTAGAACAGATGATGGCCCAGAAGCAAGACAAGAACAACAACCAACTGGAGGGGTCCGATAGTCTTCCACTGAGCTGACAGCATACTCATCCTTTATTAAATCTTGCATGATTTTTCCACTCTGGAGGCAGTCAGAATCATCTCTCCCTCAACATGGATGCTTGGCTGGCCCATGTACAGGACAAGTGGAGTCAAACAATAATACCTAAAAGTACAGTATTCCTTTACATACCCCTCTCCTGCTTTATTCTCCCCCATTTCCAGACATCCCACACTGTAAAAAGAGTACAGTCAGAAAAGTGCTCTTAACAGCTCATCATTAGAAGAGTCATCCAGGTGTCCCACTTGGCCAAAATAAATCTATTACTCAGATTCTATTAATTTCCAAAGAAGACAAAGTACCAAAGGGCTATTTTATATTTAAGTGGCTTAAACAAATCAATTCCTCAGAAATGGTTCATATTTCCAGAGTGTCACTGCACAGTCCTTCCTTCCTTGTCTATAAGGAGGAGACTGGATGTGCTCTTTAGGCCTCCCGTTGTGTGCACATCTTGATAGCTAGAGCATCCAGGTGTATTTTGAGCTTTGGTTAAGAATTAATCATTATTATTTTCAAAAGCTTCCATATGGTCTCATAACAGCCCCAAGGCAGTGCTCAGTAAATGTCGATAATTGCAGAAAACTAGAGGGTGCAAGGAGTGAGCGTGTTTCCATACTTGGATGATTGGATGTTACATTAGATGAGCTTAGATGCAGCTTGAGACTGTCTACTGAATATTTTCCAATCCTTGGAAATAACAGTGAACACTCCAAAGTCCCAGCTGGAACTTCTGCAGATACTGACTTCATCAGGCACACCTTAGACAGTTTATCCAACAAAGCACATTTCCCATTCAACAGGATTATTCTACAGACCACAAGTGTCTTTATTCTTCTTCAGTTATGGATGCAGCTTGTCTCAGAGTGATGAGCCTTATAGTGACAACTGTTTGCTTGGTCCCACACACAAGGTTCTGAATGAGGGTTCCATACTGGACTGTGAAGGTAAAATGGTGACAGTTAACAGACTTTATATCTCAACAAATGAAGATTTCCAAGCCTTGCTGGTTCCATTTTCTGCAGTGATTCCTCTCTTAAATCTTACTCTGGGCAGCCTTTTCCAGATTTGTATTGATTAGTGGTTGTCACCATGGATTCTTGCACTCTGTGGTGAGAGGTGGACATTTTTAAGGGCAAGGGTCTAGAATATGTGGTTACATTCAGGGACCAGATATCAGCTGCCGCACCACCAAGAGTCAGAGGACACCCTTCTGCACCTGATTAGTCTATGTCAGGCCAAAGATTTCATGACATTACTTTGGGATTGCACCCTTATTAAATTTTATTATTAGTGCAGAACCGTGATCAGAGTCTTGTAAACACATGCTGCCCTCGCTGAATCCTTCTCCATAAAGTGAAGGCTTACTGTTGAGAATGCACTGTTTACCTGTCACTGATGCCATGTTTGAGGTATCAGGTCAACACAGACTGCATTCAGCAGTGAGTACATCTCCTTCTCATTCTGAACCCACTTGGAAGTTGTGTTATAAAACTGACCAGGGTCCTTGCTTCTGAGCCAGTGATTAGTAGCACATCTCTGCCCCTGTAGATTCCTTAAGTGGCTTCTGGCTTCCTTTGTAGACTGTCCTGAAGCTTTTCACCCTTCTCCCTGAAAGAGACTTTAGCGAGGATGTGAGAAAATAGCCTGAGGAGCTGTGGATCAATCTACATTAAACTAGTTGTTAAAGTTGTTCTTGTTGCAGAGAAGCACCCAGATCCTGGTTCCCTTGATGTCCTTCCATATCACTGTTGCAGTATTCCTTACATTAGGGATCCCCAGCCAAGGGTAGCCCAACACCCACACAGTATACCAAAGCCTTAAGTTGTAATAGGGGTGTCGTACATCTCACGTATGCTCCCTGTGCACGGCATAGGGCATAAAGGTGATGTTTGGACGTACCTTCCTCAGAACTTCTTAGCTGCCAGTCCAAATGCCATCTCTGATTGTCAGTCTGAACTCTATTTCATCTACAGGTTGACAGGCTATTTTCAGATAATTGCCCTGTTGGGGGTTTTCTTCTTATCTTTTTTTTGTTGTTGTTGTTGAATTACATGTCATCCAGAAAGGAAAAATGCCAGTGTGGGAGACGCATTCCCCATAAGGACCATCACAATTAGTATTTGTTTTGCTTAGGTGCTTCTCATGACCATATGTCTTGTCCTATTTGTCAAGTGTTTGTCCCTAAAGCTTTGCATAGTCATCTCTTTTCTTTAGCTAATTACCCCAAGAACCAACATATTAAATTGTTGGCTTAGGGTACAATGGCAGAATCTTCCTGGCCAGAGGGTCAGCTGTCCATGAAGAAGGCCAAGAAAGTTTAGTCGGATTCTTCTGCCATACCACCTCCACCGGATGTCTGTCTTATGGCTGGTGAATGCCTGGAGGATTGCCCGGTTCATCAGTAGGATTCCTCTGCCACAACCTCTTCGGAGGCCAGCATGGACCCAGAATCTCACATATCCTCAGAGGCTCTGCAGACTTCCATTTCAAATGTTCAGGAGGAACTGCGTCTGGTTATATCCGAAGGGCCTAGGGGTGTTCCAGAGGTTCTCGTTAGGGAGGAGATTCCCACTATGCTGACTGAGTGTTGAGAGATGTCCAAACCATTTAAGATGTTTAGGATTGACGTACTTTTGAAAAAGAAGCTGAAGACTAAGCATATTTCCCTGCTCCTAAGGATCCTCTGAGGGAATGGCAGGATTTCCCACAGGGTCTGTTTAGTGCTCTTATGGCTTTGAAGCCCCCTCAGGGAGTTTCTTTTCCTGTTTGCCCCCCTTTGTTTCTCTATTCCCTTTAAGAGGTCTAGGGAACAGGATTCTTCTGATGAAGAATCTTTGGCCTATTCCTCCCATATTCCCTCTCCTTTGGACTATGGGTCTAAGGAAGAGGACTGCTATTAGTCCATATTCTCCTTTTGAGGAGATTTCCTTTGGGGATACTGTTTCCTGTATGCTGGAGTTTTTCAAATGGGACTGTATTCAGACCTTTGCTGTTCCTCCTGTTCTTGCTGCCTCATTAAGACACTTTTTCCAAAGCTTCTCGGGCTCCGGATCCCCAGCCCCCTGCTTCTAAAAAAGCTGATAGTTTTATGAGGTGCCTGATGACTGTAAATTTCTTTACAAGTGTCCCTCTGCTGACTCTTTGTTATTTCTTTTTCTTCTGATAAGCCTTGCAAGCTTTTACCTTTTGCTAAGCTGCTTCCCACTCACAAGAAAAGCAGAACTATGAAAAAATCAGGTAAGAAGGTGTACACTCATGCTACTCTGGCATTTAGGGCTGTGAAGTACCATATCCATTTGACCAGGTATGATTTGGCCCTTATATCATAGGCTTTTCAAGTTGTTTCAGACCTTCCTGATTCCGAAGGAAATACTTTGTCCCTCTCTTTGTTGGGGTTCTCATCTAAAGTAGCTTGCCATTCCATTAAATGTAGTTATGATGGATTTGTTGCCTCTTCTAGAGCTGCTGTCTTTGGTTCTTTGTAGAAGAGGTATTCCTGGCTTCACCTTCAGCCTCTGCCTTATGATATTAAGGCCAAGCTGATGGATGCCTCTCTTGACAATAAAAAATCTATTTGGTTATCTTTGTTCGTAGATAGTCTTGCCCTCCTACCAAAGGTAAAAAGCATGGTGGAAGGGCTTCTCCAGCTAAGTCTACTCAGACTCCTGCAGCTTAGATGCCTCTTGGTGCGGGAAATCCAGGTTCTGTCTTGACTGTCTTCTTCCTTTCCTTCTAAACCAAATTCCTCTAGTTCGTCTTTCTCTGTCCCTTCCCAGTTGTTTAAGGATCACTCAGGATTATTGGGTTCTATCCATCATTCGTCAGGGATATTACATGGTTTGCAAATCCCTTCCCCCATTTTTGGACATTCCTCAACCTCCTCCAGAATAACTGCCCTTTTTTCTGGATGTTCTTCAGAGCCTCTCATCTCAAAGAACCATCCAAGCAGTTTCTGCTCCTCAAAAGTGGAAGGGGTTTTAGTCCACAATGATCTTATGTTGTCAGTTTTCATTCTGTCCTCAACTGATGGGCTCAGATCCAAACTGGCTGTTGCAAAAGCTTGTTGCAACTTAGAACTCTCGAGTTTCTCCCTTAACTAGAATTCACCAACCCCAATTACCTCATATCTCGTTTGCTGCTTCCAGTGAAAGACATGGTGGTTTCTCTGTCAAGCTTACATTTAGATTACAATGTTTTTCTTCGGATTACTGCTGTTTTTTCTTGTTCTTTTGTTTCCATTTTTCCGTTCTTGTCCTTATGTATTCCGTAAAGTACTATAGTTAGTATTTTCTTCTCCCTTTCCCTCTTCCACGTTTGTCGTAGCTATTAACTACATTTGTAGCTAGCTTTTTTTTTCTTTTCCTTCCCCTTTTTCATAAAAAAAAAAAAAAAAAAAAAAAAGCTTTGTAGGTTGTCTGATATAGTCGAGTCTTTAAAGTTTTCTATTTAAGATTACAGTTTTTATTTTTTACAGTGTGTTACAGTGATTGTGATTTTTTCCCTTTTAATTGTTAGTTACTTAGGATGTCAAAAAAAGATAAAAGCCCGGCAGGCTTTAAAAAGTGTGGAAAATATGGTCAGAAACTACCTTTTTCTGATGCTCATACACTTTGTGTATACTGTCTTGGACCCCTTCACCTCCAAGAAAATTGTTCATTTTGTCATGTATTCAACCCAAGAGTTCTGGTTGAAAGCAAGCCCAAGTTAGTATAGACTGGTTTACTTCCATCCTCATTTAGATAGGCTTTATCTGGAGCTTTTAAAGAAAAATCAAGAAAAATATCTCCCACTTCTCCAAGCCCTTCTCCTTCTTCTAAATCTTTGGAGAAATTCTTAAAAAAGTCTCTTCTGGATACACAGAAGAAGAAAAGGCTAAAGTCTATGGATCCGACTTCATCTTCGGATCTGAGATGTACAGAGACACAATCCTTGGATCTGACTGTCTTTTTGGATCCAAAAAGCTTAAAAATTAAACACACCCTTGATCAGACCCCCCTCGGATCTGACACAAATATCTGATGATGTGGTAGTTTTACCCAGAACTAAATACTTCCCCCTCAGTGGACCCAGTTCCCTCCAGAGTTCCTTCCCCCTTCTTGGAGAGGCTAAGATCACCTTCAGGGATGTCCACTTCCTCTTCAAGAAGCCTTATGGAAGACGTTGTGGAGAGGTTCTCTTGGTATTCCTGATCTTTCCCCTTTGGGTCAGGTGATCTGTACTTCCAATATTCCACCTTTGCCAGTTCCTCCTCTGACTCCTTTCAAGGTCTTGGAGCCCTTGGCTCTGAGTATTCCAGGCCTGTCAGCTTCGGATCTGAAAATCCTTTTTTCCTTGGATTCAAGGCTTGTTCCGGGCTCTTTGGTTCAGTTGGCTCTAGAGAGCTCTCAGAGTCTGTTCTACCCTTTTGGGTCTGAGGTGCTTCACTCAACTCCGAGGTTTTCAGAGTCAGAGCCTCAGCAATGGTGAGTTTGGGTCCAACTTTAGCCTTAGGTGGACTGCCCTCTGGGCAGGTCCCCGTGGTCACCTCCTGATGACATCCCATTCAGCGACATCCTGGAGATCCTGAAACAAAGAGTTGGCTGGAAACCCAGCAACCCTTCGTTGGAGGAATCTGTACTCCTGGAGGCATTCTGTACTGGCCCATCTACCTCCTAGCTGACCCCGCCCACCAAAGAGCTCATTAACTTGATCTCACGGTGGGCATGGCAGGATCCAGACACCATTGAGTCAATCCCAGGAAGACAGATAAGAACATGAGAGCTCCAGAGGAAAAACAGGTTTGGTCAAACAGCGTGCCAGTTGATGCCATGGTCATGGTGGTGGCCACTAAGGAAGAACTTGCTGAAGAAAGTTCTTGTTTTCATCCACCCAACAAGGAGTCCCGGGCAATGGGCAGATTTAGGGAAGGTGCCTGTGCTTCAGCAACCTTCACTTTAAGGTCACTGAACTATTTGGCACATTTCATGAGACTACAGAGGGACCTGATTAAGGAGGTATCAGATACCTTATTGGGATCCGTTTCTGAAGAGGTGAAAGCATCTGTTACTTCTCAGTTGGCTACCCTACAATCAATATCCATCTCCTCCATGAGGCACATTTGTAATGTAACAGAAGAAACCACTAGAGCAGTGGGTTCAGGTATTGCAATTAGGAGACATGCCTGGTTGTGCTTATGTGATTTTGCAGAGCCCTTTATGTCTGTATTTGTCAGTGCTCCTTTTGACGGCATGTCTCTTTTTGTTCCCAAGGTTAAAGATACATTGTTCAGGTGTGAGAAGGATGGAAAGACTCCTTCTGCCATGGGTGTATGTTTTTTCACCCCTTAAAGATCCTTTTTAAGGAAGCATCGAGGCAGGGGTAAAATTTGGTTAAAAACAATCCCAAGGATCTTTCCAGGACATATGTGGAGGAGGTTCCCCTAGAGGCAGAGGGGGGAACTCAAACCATAGATGCTGCCCTCACGGCAGAGGTGGCCCACAGAACCAAGGGTTTAGAGTTTCTTTCTTTGGTAAACCCTTTCAGCGCTCCTGAAAGGAGGCCCAATTTTCCCCCTGTGAAGACATTCAGGGGTCATTTGTCCTTGCACCAGAGAGCCTGGCTAGAAATAACTACAGATACATGGGTGCAGAGAATTAATTCCAGAGGTTATATAATACCATTTTCTCTTTACCGTCCCAATTCAAGAAAATTCCCCAATGTTCCACCAAATCAGAGAGAACAAGCAGCAATTCAAATTCAAAAGCTGCTAGAAAAAAAGAGTCATCCAAAAGGTCCCACAGACTAGTTAGAATCCGGAACTTTCTCAAGGTTCTTTTTAGTGCCAAAAAAAAAATGGGACTTAAACAAATCCATTCGAAAGACCAAGTTCTGGATGATCACAGTTCAGTCCATTCTTCCTTTTATGGAAAAAGACAATTGGATGTACTCAATAGATCTGCAGGATGTGTACTATCATTTAAAGATGAACAAACGATCCAGGTGATTTCTACGCTTCCAGCTGGGAGCCAGTCACTACTAGTTCCTTTGGTCTCACCACAGCACCCAGGGTGTTTACCAAATGCATGGCAGTAGTAGCAGCTCACTTGAGACTGATGGGATTTTGGGTGTTTCCAAATTTAGACAACTGGCTCATCTCTGCCCCGACCAGACATCAGCTCATTTTGTCAAGAGAAAAAGTGATCCAGACATGCTCTACTGGGAATAACTTTAAAATACAAAAAGTCTTCTCTAGAATCAAGTCAGAGTCTAGCATTCATAGTAGCGCTGCTCGATACAAAATCAACTATAGCCTCACTTCCCTGTTCCAGAGTTGAGACAGTAAGATCACAAGTGAAAATGATTGTTTGCAGTACCAAAGTCTCAGCCTACTTGGTCCTTCAAGCTTTGGGGTCAGTGGCGGGAGCAATAACATTACTATCCTTAGCCAGATTCCATATGAGATTCCTTCAGTGCATGCTGGCCTTCCAATGGTCAGTACTTCATTTTCCTTTATCTGCTGTGATACGAATCACCAATATATGCAAGAAGGATCTAATGTGGTGGATTCAATCAGACAACAAGGCCGTTTGTTCATTCCCTCTCAGCTCAAGGCCATTGTGACCATGAATGTTTCTGAGCTAGGGTGGGGGGCATTACCTGGGAAAAACAGTTCAAGGCACATGCTCCCCCAAAGAGGCCACATTGCATATCAGTCTCCTTGAGTTGAGAGCAGTGCTTCTAGGGTTGCAAGCCTTTCAGAATAATCTCCCTTCGGGAACGATTGTGATTCAAACAGACATGTCAGTTGTTTCGTACATCAGTAAACAAGGGGGAACCAGATCTTACCTCCTGGGTCGAGAAGTGCTCATGGTTTGGTAATGAGTGATCTCTTTCAACTGATTTCTTATAGCAACTCATATTCCGGGAAAGTCCAAAGCGTTAGCAGACAAACTGAGCAGGTACATCCTATTACCTCATGAAAGGTTCCTCAACAACAACATGGCGGAATTGATTTTCCAACAATGGGACCAGCCTTGCTGTGATCTTTTTGCATCTCCCCTGAACAAAAAAGTGCAACAGCTTCTTTGCCCTAGTGTCCGCACAAGGGGAATCACCGAGGGCTGCTCTTCTCTACAACCCCCCCCCCCCCGGTCTGCTTTATGCTTATCCTCCAATTCCTTTAATCCCAAAGTTTTTACAGAGAACAGCCTGATTGAAGTGCAAAGTCATCCTCATTGCACCTTATTGGCCTCCCCTTCCTGTGGCCTCGTTTAGTTCATCAACCCTGGATTCTGGATCCCACTCCAGATCTGCTGTCTCACCCAACAGGCACGATACATCCAGACCTCCTCAATCTCAAGCTGACAGCTTGGTTTCTCCATTTCTGTTAATAGCCAGACAGCCTAATGCTCTTGTCACCTGTCCACCAAATTTTGTTATCGTCCCCTAAACCATCTGCTAGGAAACTATATGCTAGTAAATGGGAAAAAATTTGTACACTGAGCACTTCAGAATCATGTAGGAACCCTTTTCTGCCCTGATTCATAACATTCTTGATTGAGTCCGTGGTAGTGGTGCTGCGGTAGCGTTGTCGCCTCACAGCAATACGTTGTCACGTTCGATTCTCAGCTAGAGCGTCTTCTCTGTGGAGGCATGTGTGAATGGGCATGCCTTCGTTGAAGGTTGTGCGTCAGGGCTGGTAACTCGGCACGTAAAAATCCACTACCAAACATTAGCGGACCGGAGTTCCGCTGTGGCGACCCCTAACCGGGATAAGTCGAAAGACACAACAACAACAACTTTTTAATCAAGGAACCAGTCCAACAGTTAAAGTTCATTTGGCAGTAATTTCTAATTTACATGTTGGATTTGATGGTTCCTCACTTGCTTCTCATAAACTTTGTAAACCCTTTTTACGAGGCACACTTCTGTTAAGACCTCCATTTAAAGATCCTACTCCTGCATGGGATCCAACTCTGGTACTGCAAACCTTGGTACAGTCACCTTTTGCACCTGCATATGACTATGATCTTAAATTTCTTTCCTGGAAACCTTTGCTTTTGGTGGCCATTACTTCATCCAGACGAGTTTCCTAAATGCAGGCCTTATCTGTGAAACCCCCATATGTAATTTTTCATAAAGATAGAACTACATTATGAAGTAATGCATCATTTTTGCCCAAGATAGTTTCAGAATGTAATATAAACCAGTCCATCAGTTTATCAGTGTTCTTTCCAAATTATTCAAACAAGGGTGAATATGTGTTACATTTATTGGATGTTCATAGACAACTGCATTTCTATTTACACAGAACAAACGACATTAGAACTACATATTAGTTATTTGTTTTTTTTGCTAATAGTTATTTGTTTCTTTTGCTGATATGAAACTGTGTAAAGCAGTATCCAATATTACACTCACAAGATGGCTTACTGGCTGCATTTCCTTTGTTTACAACAAATTGGATATCCCTTTACCAAAGCAGGTTCATGCTCATTCATTCAGGTCTGTAACAATTTCCTCAGCTTTGCATTCTAGAGCTTCTATGGATGAAATATGTGCACCATAACATTCCATCTGCGTTGTCCATTTTCATTCTTCCTTAACTCCTCACTCACAAACCCCTTTCTTATGCTTTTTCTGGAAGAGTGAGAGTGGATAAGAAAGAATTGGCATAATCCAAGCATGACAAAGCTCCAGATATAGCAGTGTCTAACCTTTTTCTATTTCTCTTTTTATGCATTTTTTTATGAGAATTATGTCTCCTTGCTTTAGCTAGCAAACAAGGTCTGAGGTAATTGGGGTTGGTGCATTCTGGGTAAGGGAGCAGCTCAAGAGTTCTAAGTTGCCATGAACTTTTGCAACAGACCAGTCAGATCCAATGGTTCAAATCCGAACCCATCAGTTGAGGAATGGACAACAAGATGGAACGTTATGGTGAGTACATAACGTCTTATTTTTTTTGGTTCCCAAGAAAGAAGGTACCTGGAGACCCATTCTGGATCTTTCCCAACTCAACACCTTTTTGAGGGTTCCTTCCTTTTGAATGTTAATCCCGTCAAACCTTGTTTCCTCTTCTACTTCAGACTTTCCTAGTCTCTCTGGATCTCTAGGATGCCTATCTCCAGATTCCTGTTTATCCCTATTTCAGGAAATTTTAACGTTTCTCTATTTCTTCCTTGCATTCTCAGTTCTCTACTTTGCCTTTTGGCCTCTCTACTGCCCCAAGAGTCTTCACCAAATGCCTTGCTTCTTCTTGTATTGCTTTTTGCAGGATGAGGGGTGTACTAATTTTTCCTTCTTTGGACAACCTGGTCATTCAGGCTTCTTCTCCAGAGACTTTGCTTCAGAATCTTCACTATGCTATTTGTCTGCTGTAAAGCATAGGGTTTACAATGAATTTCCCAAACTCCTTCCTGATTTCTTCTCAGGATCATGTTTTTTATCAGGTGCAGGCTCCAGACCATTCCTATGCTGTCTTCCTGCCTCCTCCCAAGGTTTTGACTCTGATTGCTTTCTTTCATTCCATTCCCTGGTCTCAATTATGGCCAGGGAGTTTCTAAGGACTCTGGGATTCATGACTTCCACCATTCCTATGCTTCCTCTTGCCAGGCTTCATTTGAAAAAAACTACAGTGGTTCCTAAAGTCAGTCTAGCTTCAACATTCTCATCCTTTGGACTTTACAGTTCCTCTTCTTCCATGCCTTAAGCTGCAGCTTCAGTGGTGGATTCATCACCTGTCTCTCAACCCAGGGCTTCATTTTCAGCCTCCAGTCCCCACTCAGGAACTCTTTTCGCATGCCACAGATGCGGGGTGGGAGCTTCCTTCAACCCTCTGAAGTTTTAGGGCCTCTGGTCTCTTCACCAAAAGAAGGGCCGTATAAAAGTGAGAGAGAGAGAGATGAGAGTTCTTTTTCTTCTGGCCCTTCAGGCCTTCCATTCTCTATTCCTTACAGGGCCCCTAAAAACCTTTACAGACAATACCACAGTGATGTGGTACATCAACATGTGGGGGGGGGGGGGTGGCACAGTCTTACCTTTTGTGCAGACTACTTCAGCTACTTCAGGTTTGGGGTCTGGTCATCCAGATTAGGTGACTCTTCAGGCTGTTTAGATTCCTTTAAATCAGAACATTGTGGCAAACTCTCTGAGCAAGTCCATAACACAGACTCATGAGTGGATGCTTTCCGTAGATGTGTTTCTGGACGTTGTCAACCACTGGATTACTCCTCATGTAGATCTTTTTGCTTCCCCTCTGAACAGACATCTTCCTCTCTTTTGCACCAGTGACCTATGTCCTCTGGCTTGGAAGGTAGACATCCTGTATTTCTCTTGGAAGGGGATGCTTCTTTATGCCTTCCCCCCCTTCTCTCATATTGAGGGTCTTGTTCAAGATAGAACAAGATTATCCCAAAATCTTGTTTGGTGACTCCATTTTGGCCCAGACAGCATTGGTTCCCTTTTCTTCTGCATTTAGCCAAAGGCAGTCATCACAAGTTACTGCACAGGGTGGACCTACTTGCACAAGACAAGGGGTCTCTCATCCATCCCTACTTGTCCACTGTTCAGCTGACATTGTGGATGATAGGGTTTTGATCCTTTTTAGGCACCTTTTATCTGAGGATGTGCTTTGGGTTCTGCAGCAGGCCATGAAACCCACAAAACCAACTACCAAGAAATCTTATTTGTTCCAAATAGAAAAGATTTTCTGTTTGGTGTCTTGCTCATAACCTGGAACCACTTTTTGTGGCAGTTTCTTTGGTTCTTTCTCATTTGTGTGAATTGCTCAATGCTGGGTTGGCATACTCTTCAGTTAAAGCCCACTTGTCAGCTATTTCTGCTTGTCTGCCTTTGGTCTGCAGCTGGCGTCTGAGTGATTTTATATGCTTTGTTAGTGGTTTTGAAAGTCTACATGGAGTCTTTCTTTGTGAGCAAGTGAGGCCTCCAAGAGAATAGGTTACATATAAATCAGCCTGAGTTAAGGACAGAGCTTTTCACCCTCCAGGATCTTGAAAGGGAGTTAAGATCCAAACCCTTCTAATTCTGCTCATCAGTCAGTCAGGCCATAGAGTAGCATGTGAGAAGAGAGTATTGTACACATTCATACCTGCTGTTCATAAAGGTATTGCAGGAGTGACAATAGTTTACTACCCTCACAACTCAAGGAAAGTGAATTTGCTGCCAGACCCCCTTAGAAGAAGCTGTGGTTCTCTCTCTTGGTGCTGATAATAAGTAAGCTGTGCTTAATGTTGGTCTTCCATGTGTGGAACATGCAGTAGATTGATTTTTTCATCACAGAAGTGAACATAATGCTCCCCTTGTTCTGTTTGATGTAGCTGGACAAAAGGGATTTTGCCGTAGGATGCCTTTCATCTTCTTCTCTATGCATGATTCCTGTGCTGCTTTCTACCATTTCTTCTGATTTAATGTTTTCTTAGCCAAATTCAGAGAAGTGGTGTCTAGTAGTTAGCTCAGAGTGATATTCTATGGGATGCATAATGTGCTTCTTCCTGTAGTCCTGTGTTTGATTGCCTCAGTTTGTACTTTGTACACTGTGTGACCCTGTGCCATTCATTTAATTGGGCAGTGCTTTCTAGTTGCTTCTGAAAAGAACAATCTGTGCCCAGTGGGCTTACCTAGTTAACAAATACCTAATGTTCTTCTTGTTTCACTGTTGCAGTCATTACATTTGGGTAATCTGCTGGCTCCATTTCCCTGCCAGATGTGCCCCCCAAGCATAGTCTGATGCGTCTGTAGTGGTTGAGGGTAAGGTGGTTCACACAGCCTGTCTAGATCTCGCCAAGGCTTTTGACACCATCCCCCACTCTGGAATTGTAGATAAACATACTAAACTAGGTATAAATCCCTATGTCACAAGATGGGTTGCCAACTGGCTCACTGACAGAACCCACACTGTGAAAGTAGCAGACTCCAAATCCAACTTCAGACCAGTGACAAATGGAGTACCACAGGGTTCAGTCCTGGGTCCTCTCCTGTTTGGTATCTACTTTTCTGAAGTACAGGCTAACACAGTAGTTCTTTGGCTAATGAAGTTCGCAGCTGACTGCAAACTAGGAGCCATAATTGAAACTCCTAACGATGTGGACATCCTACAAAAGGGCCTCACTGAGACAGATGCCTGGTGTCAAAGCCATGGCCTCCAGCTCAATGCCAGAAAGTGCATTGTCATCCCCTTAGGTAAAAACTCTGTACCCATGAGCTACCATATAGGTGGTAGTCTACTTAACACCGAAAGTGTGATAAGAGACCTTGGGACACAGGTGGACAGTAGTCTCTCCTTTGATAATCACATCGCCACAGTAGTCAGAAAATCCTTCTATGTGGCACACCTCATCACAAAAGGTTTCTCATCCAGGAAAAAAGAGGTCATTGTTCCCCTCTACTCATCACTCATTAGATCCATGGGCAGTAGGTGAAACATTATCCTTCGGCTGGAGTTTGTTCTTTTTGGTATTGCAGCAAATACCATGTTTCTCTTTATGCGGTCAGTTGGCCATTTACATTCCATGTTATCACTTTAGGCAATTCCATGTTTTCTTATATTAAACACTTCTTTTTCCCTGTGCTCGATTCCTTTTTAATTAGTTTTGGCCTTTTTATTTTTTGCTGTGAGGCACTTGTGATATATTTGCATACTTTTCATGCATTTTTGGTTATAGTTCCCTTGTTCTTCCTTTCAGTTCCTAGCCTTTAATTTTTTTTTAGCACAGCATTTCTTCTAAGAACTATGCACAAATACACACTTAAACATAAAATCCCAAGGTATGACCAAGTGCTGTAGTTAGCCTTCTCTTCCCAGAGGCTACACCATTTCTACTTTCAAGGTTTTGTGTGCACAGAAACATCTGAGAGCAATTTTCAGGTTCTTTTCTTCATCATTCTCCAGTCTTCTGCTCTTCCTTATCTTCCCAATATTACATTGCTGGAAAGATTTTGCATTCCCATCAGTCTGTTTCCAATAGGACTCATATTTACCCGAAGCTCTTTTCAGTAACTATCAACACTATGGCTTCATTTTGATTTTAAGTTTATTCCCCTGTTCTTATTCCTGCATTTGTTTCCTCTTTTGTTAAGCTCTTGATTATATAAGGATTTAGTTTTTTTTATGTATTACCATTTTAAGTTCACTCATTTTGCCAACAACTTACTTCACAGGCATCACAGTAACCGCTAGTTCCTGGAGACCATTATTACTAGGATGTCCTTCGTGGTTCACTGTTGCAGCCATCACTGTAGGGTTCCTCCTGCCAGCAGCAGCCCCTGATCGGCCAGAATCCCAAAGTCTGGATCGGGCGCCAGCTGAGGTCGCATTTATTCTGACGTCAATGCACCGGAAGGTATAAAGACCTCAGCTGACGCCATTTCCCCAGCTTTTCTTGTCGCGCGGTGCCCCTTGCAGTTCACTGATGCCGGTCGGCCTGTTCCTGTTTATTTTTGGATCTAATCCCAGGATTTTCGTTTTTTTTACAGATAAGTACCCTGTTGGGGGAGGTCTTTTTCTTGCTCCAGTCAGATGTCAGAAAAAGTTAATAATTGTATTTCTTGTGGGGAAGCAAATACCTCATAGGGATTTTCACTCTTACTGTATTCCCTGCCTGGATCCTGACCACGACATTGCTAATTGTGTGTTTTGTGCTAGATTGAATCAGCGTACTATTAGGCATAGATATAACTTTGCCTTTTACGATTTTGGAAAAAGGTTTAATTATAACATGTCTTCAGACTCTTTTCCGGCTTCTGGGGTGTGTAAGAGGTGCAGGGATGCAGACAGGCCTCCGAGGTCCACAGCAAAGGATGTTACTCAGTTATTGCCAGTTGCTGGTTCGTTGCTCGTCAGTGAGGCGCCTTTGCAGCCCCTGTCGTCCGCCTCTTTTGAACCAATTGCCTGTACCAACTCCGATGTTGAGCTGATGGGGTCTTCAGAATCGCCAGGGACTGGACCTTCGAATACTGCTTCCTCAGTTGGGTCCGGAGCCGGTAGGCAGGTACCGGCTTCTGAGGGAGCTCTCAGGACTTCACAGCTTCCTGTAAATGTGGATTCGAGTTTACATGCTAAGTCAAAGTCTAAGGCTCCAGCTAAAGTGAAGTGGCTAGCACAGGCACCTTTTGATCAGGGTCCTAGGCCTCAGAGGCAGATGCTTAGGATGGCTGAAGATCTCTTAACTATGATCAGGGGTTCTCATCCCCCTCCTGACAAGAAGCCTAGATTACAGTCTGATTATGATTCTTCAGACCAAATTTCTGTTTCTTCTGCTTCTTCCCTTGAGCAAGATTATTCTTTTCCTCTTTATGAGGATTCTGATGCTGAAGATTCCTTTCCTTCCTCCTCTCCTCCTGAGGATTATTCTTTTGGTGAAACTTTACATGATATGAGGGTGCATTTTCACTGAGAAGGGCAGGAATTCTCTGAATCCAAGAAAAGGCTTAGGGATTTTCTTCTTCTCCCACAGCATAAGCCTCTGGCTATTCCCCCTGTATTGGACATTGTTGATGATGTTTTTTCGGAAGCTTCTCTCTCTCCTGATTCTTTTCCCCCTACTCCGGCCAAACCGGATAGGTATTATAGGGTTCCAGATTATCATAAATTTCTTTTTAAAAATCTTTCACCTGATCTGGAAACAATTTCTCAGGGTCCTAAGGGTGTTAAAGCGGCCTCTGCTAAAAATCCTATTCCCTTTGACCGAGAGTCCAGGGCTTTGGAGAGATGGGGTAAAAAGGTTTATTCTTCTGCTACATTGTCTACTAGGGCTTTGAACTGTCAATTTCATATGCTGAAGTATCAGCAATACCTTTTGTCTGTATTTCAACAAAAGATGTCAGCTGTGTCTGTTGGTGCGGATAATCGGGAATTACAGGATTTATTGCATGCTATTGAACAAGTGGGTAAACATACCCTGCATTGTGGTTTTGATTCTTTGGAAGCTTCTTGTAGGGCTGCAACAACTGGTGCTGTTATTAGAAGACATGTTTGGTTAAGGGATCAAAGCTTGCCGGATCAGTTTAAAGCCAAACTTTTGGATGCCCCTTTGCAGCACGATGTTCTGTTTGGGTCCAAAGCTGAAGAGGTATTGAAGAAAATGGAAGACAAAGACAAATCTATGCAGACGGTTAAGGATTTTCTACAGGTGCAACCTCCTAGATTTAGCAGACACTGGCCAACTAAACCTTGGTCCTTTCTGGGCTCGGACGGGTCTCAGAGAGGCAGATTCAGGCGTTCCAGAGGTAGGGGACAGTCACAGTCCCATTTTAGGAATAGGCAGTGGAGTGCCCCCTCTCCCAAGGGAGGTGAAGATAAGTCTCAACCCTACCTGGGAGCTCTTTTGGGGGGAAGGATTTATCTTTTTTATCAAAATTGGAACCACATAACCCGGGACAAATGGGTTCTGGACATAGTCTCCAGAGGTTACAGATTTAATTTCCACACTTTGCCAAAACCGAACGGTTGGCCAGACCTGCCAAATCATCAGTGGGCAGAGGCACAATGGCAGATTCAGTCCCTCCTGGCTATGATGGCCATATAATTGGTGCCAAATTTAGAAATAGGGCAAGGTTTTTATTCCAGACTTTTCCTGGTTCCCAGGAAGGAAAATTTGTGGAGACCAATCCTGGACATCTCTGTACTAAACACCTTCCTAGATATACCAAAATTCAAGATGCTCACTCTGCAGCAGCTGCTGCCTATGTTGGACAAGAACGCTTGGATGGTGACTTTGGACTTAAAAGAAGCTTACCTGCATATTCCTGTAAAGCAAGAGTGCAGAAGGTATCTGCGTTTCAAAGCGGGCTCGAAACATTACCAGTTCTCTGGGCTGCCATTTGGCTTATCTACTGTGCCCAGGGTCTTTATGAAGTGCCTGGCACCAGTAATGGCGTTTTGCAGACAGAAGGAGATGCACATTTACCCTCATCTGGACGACTGTCTTCTTCAAGCGGACGACAAAGACACTCTACTTCGGCATCTAGCCTTTGTGCAGCGTCTTCTTCAGTGCCTCGGTTTCACAGTGAATCTAAAGAAATCAAACCTGGTACCCACGCAACAAATTACTTTCCTGGGTGCTCTTCTGAGTACTTCAACCCAGATGGCTTCCTTGACACCAGACAGAAAAGTGCAACTGATTTCTTTTTTCCGACACCTGACTTCAATGAAACAGCTGACTGCAAGAAAAATTCTGCAGGCTTTGGGTTACATGGCCTCCTACATTCTGCTAATACCATATGCAAGGCTGCATATGAGGAATCTGCAGTGGTACCTCAAGAGTGTCTGGTCTCAGCATTACCACAGTTTGGAAACAGTGGTCACAATTTTGCCTTGTCTCCAGCGAGAGTTTCTTTGGTGGGCCGAAGCCTGTCTACAGAACAAGGGGAAGCCTTTTTGTCCTCCGCCGACCAACCAAGTTCTGACAACGGATGCTTCAGATTATGCATGGGGAGCCCACATGCACGGGAGATGTCTTCAGGTTGTTTGGACGAAGGAGCAAACGCACCTGCACATAAATTTGAAGGAGATGCTAGCTGTACAGAATGCCCTGTTAGCCTTCAGGGACCTTCTTCTACCAGGACAATTGTTGATATGGACAGACAACACTACAGTGATGTGGTACATCAACAAGCAGGGAGGCTCTCACTCTTACCCCCTGTGCAGATTAGCCATGAATCTCTAGTACACTGCTCTGACCTGCAGTGTCGACTTACAGGCGCAATTCCTGCCAGGGAAAGACAACACTCTGGCAGACGCATTGAGCAGACGCATTTCAGATCCACATGAATGGATGTTGGATGTTCAGATATTCAGGATGATTATAAAGGCTTGGGGATGTCCAGACGTAGATCTCTTTGCATCCCCTCAGAATCATCAACTTCCAACATTCTGCACAAGGACCTACCACAAACTAGCAAGGAAAGTGGATGCCCTCTCATTCAATTGGGAACACCTCTCAGTATATGCTTTTCCTCCCTTTCCTCTACTACCCCGGGTACTTCTGAAGATAAAACAGGACAGACCGCACATGATTCTACTGGCTCCCAATTGGCCTCAGCAATTCTGGTATTCCACTCTGATGAACTTGTTCAGGAGCCTCCCTGGATTCTGCCTCAAGTCCCTCATCTACTGTCTCAGCGGGATGGCCGGATTGCACAATCATGTTGAGACTCTGCATCTAGCTGCCTGGCGGATCCAGGGTCTGTAAACACCTCTGCCCTTTCCAAACAGGTATTGGATGTAATCCTTGAAGCTAGACGGCCCAGCACTAGAAAATCTTATGCGGGAAAATGGAAAAGATTTTGCTCCTGGAGTCAAGTCCAGGGTGGTGATTCTTCTGTTCCGAACATTCTTCTGATTTTACAGTATCTGACAGAGTTATTACATACGGGCCTACCTTTTTCGTCTGTTAAGCTTCATGCTTCTGCTATTTCTGCACATTACGATACGGATCCTCTGATTTTTTCTCATCCATTACTTAAACAATTTCTTAGAGGGGCTAAGAATATTCGGCCCCCTATAAGGGCTCCTGTTCCCACTTGGGATCTTAACTATGTTTTGGAGAAATGAACTTTGTCTCCTTTTGAACCTGCAGCTTCCACGGATTTAAAATTTTTGTCCTGGAAAACTGCTTTTCTTTTAGCAACTACCTCTGCTAGAAGAATTTCGGAATTGGAAGCACTCATGGCTGTGGAACCCTTCCTTCCTTATTTTTCATCAGGACAGGGTATCTCTACGGACTAATCCCACATTTATGCCCAAGGTGGTTTCGGCAGTGGCCTTGAATCAGTCTATTCATTTGCCTACCTTTTATCCTAATCCTCAAAGTGAGGAAGAAAGTCTTTTGCACTCTCTAGACGTGCACAGACAGCTTCATCTATACCTGGACAGGACCAAGATATTCCGGAAATCTGATCAGTTGTTTGTCGCTTATGCTCCTACTGTTCAGGGGAAAGCAATCACTAAGCAAACTATTTCCAAGTGGATTGCCCATTGCATCAAGTTCTGTTACTCTTATCATGGCAATCCGGTTCCTGTTAATGTTAGGACTCATTCTACCCGGGCTACTGCTACTTCAGCAGCTTTTCTTTGTGGGGTTCCTACCAAGGATATTTTGGAAGCTGCTACTTGGAGTTCTGTACATACTTTTTCTAAGCATTACAACCTCCCTCTCTATTCTAAATCCAGGGCAGGTTTTGCTTCTGCGGTTTTGTAAGGTTTTGTGACTGCTCCCTCTGTTTCTCCTCCAGCCACCCTTTCTTAGCTTTGGGACTCAACCCTATAGTGATAACTGCAACAGTGAACCACGAAGGACATAGTACAGTTGTGTACTCTTACCATAAATGTAGATGTTCGAGTGTGTTCACTGTTGCAGTCCGGGTTACCCTCCCTCCTATCCCCTCTTTTGTTTTTTCCTTGAGTATTGTCTGTTATGAGGTATTTTGGCTGCTGAGGTTTTGGGCATGGTTTCTTTTTTAGCCTTTTCTTTCTGGGCACCTGACATCTGGGGCAAGAAAAACTGGGGAAATGGCGTCAGCTGAGGTCTTTATACCTTCCAGCGCATTGACGTCAGGATAAATGCGACCTCAGCTGGCGCCCGATCCAGACTTTGGGATTCTGGCCGATCGGGGGCTGCTGCTGGCAGGAAGAACCCTACAGTGATGACTGCAACAGTGAACACACTCGAACATCTACATTTATGGTAAGAGTACACAACTGTACTTTCTCTTCTGTGTTAACATGAATCATTCACTGTCTAGACAACTTCCATCAAGTGTGATAATCATGTATGTCACTTCAGGATGATACAGGGTGAGATTTCTGCTTACAGTCATTCCTGTTACTGAATTTTCCTACTGACTCTTTCCATTCAGCAAAAACACACACCTATCTCTGTTCACCCTTTCTGTGAATGGAGCCCTTTTTACCTCAGAAATGTTTAACTTTCACTGTAAACATTTTCTTAACATTGTCACCCTCACAATTGTTATACTTTAACTTTTAGAATATTTTTTTCATTACAAATCAAATCTTATGAGCAACTAGATGTAACATATTAAAATAAAGTCATCTCCCAAAGTCACAGTTACTTAATAAAAGCTTTAAATTACTGTTCCTCTTTAACAGATATTTGCTGCATTTCTGTTATGTCCTTCATCAACTTTGCTGCTGCAAGTGCTTCCTTCTGCTTTTCTTCCATTCTCTTTTTGAAGACTGGGAACAGCTTTGCGGGCATTCTTTTTGTCAGTTCCTTTTGGCCACTTTCATTCTCTGGAGCTGCATGAATGTTGCTTTGCTGAGCCATACCTTGGTTGCCTTCTCTTTATTGGTAGCTCTGTACCACTTCCTCCGCTGGTTCTATGTCCAAGAATGTCTTGGTGCCACCTAAGAAATACACCTTGAATGTCTGGATAAAGCAGCTTGAATTTGAGTCCTTTTTTCTGTAGAGTCTCATCACAGGAAAGATTTTTGATTATTTTACTATGTATAGCCTCTGGGTGATAATTGTTTACATATCCCTGTCTGTCTCTTACTTTTCATAGCTTGCATTATGTCATCATTTAGTCAGAGTTATTATTATTACTATTATTATTATTAGTGCTGGTGGTGTTTTGTTTTGTACCTTTGTAATTTTACTAGTACCAGTCTTTCTTTCTTGTTGAACTGGGGACAAACACCAGATGTGCACCGTCAATTTGAATCTCCTGAGAGAAGATTCTAGTCCATTGATTAAATTGTTGTTTCATAAATTCTTAATAGTTTGCCCCCCCCCTCATTTATTTTTTTCTTATATTTCAATAAATATGAGATTTTTTTCCTTCTAGACCTATCTTTGAGCTCTGTTACCCCCCCCCCCCCTTTTCCACCATTTTTTTTTTCAAGAATGCATTCATTTGTGACATTCAAACAATGGTCAGTTGGTCATTGGTCTGTTCTTTTAACAAGCACTGCTGCCTGGGTTGTGATTCTAGTAATCTGGCCTTGTTTGCCAGCTTAGCACTTCAGGATTCAGCCTTTTAAGTCCTTACTTTTTTCACCTTGAGCCTGATTCCAGACTTCTTCGTGGGCATTAGGATTCATCCATATGTTGCACAGATGCTATTCTGCTTTTCACGTTTCTTACAAGTACACTTCTTTGATAACTGGAAAATGCAGGCCTTCTATGATTCTGCTTGCTTCATTAACACCAAGAGTAATGGGCAGTGAATATTTTCAGCCAGTGGATGAGACAGTTGGAGGTAACCAGTCTCATTCCATTACTTCCATGGCCCATTGTAAAAGGCAGGCCAGAGAGTCTCAGGCTAACTTTAATAGCTTCTAGGTTGTTAATGTCTGTGGAAATAGGAGATTCTGTTTAGATGCTTCCTTTTCCATTTTTCTGTGCTCATGAAAGGCAACATCAACCTTGTGGCTTATTTCCTGTTTTAGGCCTACTTCACATAAGTCTTGATAGTAGTTCAAATGCATTTAACCTTGTGTTTGCAGTGTTAAATAAACACATTTCCTCTTTTGGCAGTGGCTCGTCCATCCTCCATTGCTGTTCAAGATTATTTGATTTAACTTAGATAGCTTTTTGATTTTTGTCTGAGTAAATTTTCCTCTTTGACATCCGAATTTCACAAGAGTGAAACAGTAGCTAGCCTGCTTCATTACAGGTCTCACATCTGTTACTTGGGCAGCCCTTCTTCCTGATAGCAGTCACTGTTTTCAAAATTTCACTGGTGCATTATTTTATGTCTGAGTAGCTTTACTTGGTATTTCCTAGAGAGCAGATCTTCCCGAGCGGCATTCCTCATTTTTTGTAAGAGCTGGTATGGTATTTTTTGGTGTCTTGAGATTTCTTTAATACAATGTACTCAACCTTCTGTTCTTTTTCCATTGTTCCAGTCTGGGCCAGGAAATTAGCAGTCAGACAGATCTTTCTGAAATGAGCAAATAACAGTATTCTTTTTTGACATTGGTGGACCTGATGACTTTTTCTCGAGTTTGTGACAGGACTGCCAGATAGGGGTTTGGCTACCTCTAATACTTTTTTCTACTTTTTTATAGAACATTGCAGAACAATAATTCATCACAAACAGAGGTGAGAACTTCGTAAAACGGTATATATTCCTAATACTACAGGAAGTAATACTAACAAATAATGCAATTCCTAAAACTAGTCAACAATTATTAAAGTATTAAGCACAGTGGTTAGCTTGCTGTTTCTGGTTGTGTCTTGTGGGCTTACTTGGTTAACAGATGTATAGAATAAAAAAAATATGTAAACCCTTTTTGTTTTGGGGATATCAGTGGCCAATATATGTACCAGTGTCCCAAGACCACCATAGTATATCCACTGTACCTACACTACTATAATAAAATTTTCACTGTGAAAGGCACACAATCTTGGGATGTTTTCTTCTGACCGTTTCCACTTTGAATTAATGATTTTATCAACAGGTCTTCTTCGTGGAGATTTATGATTGCAGAACAGGCCTTGCACATTTGACTTGTTCTTTAAGAACTGAAGAATCTTGTTCTTCAGTAACTGAAGTATCTTGCAGAGTGAGCACCAGCATCTCCCCAGTAAGTGAGACAGGAGTACCAGGCTGTACAAAGCCTCATTCTACATGAAGATAATGACTTTTCTTTGCCTTTGTTTTTTTTTTTTTTAGTCCTGAAGGCCGTTGCTGCTACAGCCTCATTTGGGGTTTTTACCTTCATCAGTTACTGTGTAATCTAGCTGCCAAGATGAGAACCTTAGAGGTCTCCCTCTCTCTCTCTTCCTTCTCTTTTACCAGCAGTCTGTTCTCAGAACCTTTAGAAAAGTAAGGACCTACTGATTTACATTGGTCAGATAAGACAAGTTAATTTCATTGGTCACGTTCCATAAATAGAAATTTCAGTGCGTGACTGTCATAAGACCTGTTTTCAGTCGTGCTTTAAAAGCATTTGTCATGCCCCCCCCCATGTATTCTTCCTCAAACCTTTTTCATCATATATTTTTCCTTAGCTGGAAATAGAAGAGAGGGATTGGGGTCTCTTGACATTTATGTGTGTTACTCCTTTGGTGCTGACGATCATATTCAACTGGACATAACCCACAAAACAAATTGGCTTGCTATAGCAAATTTTGTTAAATAGGTATCATCTGGCACTTTGTGTTCCTCCTGACTAAGATGCCATGGAAGATCTAGCACTGTGCTAGGTGTCTGGCACACACCTTTATTTGCCGATATTTAGGAGTACACTACATTGCTTACACCCATGTATGCCTGATTTCCTTCAACTAGATGATTTTCCCTTCTATCCTACAAATGTAGCATAGTTACTTTGATGTATTGCTTTTGTCTGATTGTGATCAGACAAAAGCGATACATTACTGAATAGAATGGACAATGGTGCTTTGATTGAACTTATGCTAACCTATAAACTCAAATAAAAGTACCAAAGGTTGCCTTGTACGGATAAATACTCCACAAAGCACGGCAAAAATATATATGTAATACGAACCAAAGCAGCATTCCGTGGTGGAGTACAGCTGACCAGATAAACATCTGATGAAGCTCACTTTGGGAGAAAGCGCTTATCAACTGCATCTCTATTTGTATTGTGTTTGCTGCAATACTGTGGATTAAAATCTTTTTATAAAAAGAGTGTTCTTGTTTATCTGGTCAGCTGTACTCCACCACGGAATGCTGCTTTGGTTCGTTATGCTAACCTATGTTTATTTAGTTGTGCTTACAATGTGGTTGAACTGATATCTTTATGGTCAACTTCACCATTAACGTTTCATGCTGTTGTGTATTTTATGGTGTTCTCATCTGGAAAAAAATATGTTGTAGATTCTTGCATAATTTACAAAGCAGAATGATGAGGTGAATTAGATTCTTGCATAATTTACAAAGCAGAATGATGAGGTGAATTAGATTCTTGCATAATTTACAAAGCAGAATGATGAGGAAAATTTCAATGTCCTTCTGTTCAATGTTACTGTGTTCTTTATGTGTGGGAAGTCCTCCGACCAATGACCTGATGTTCAGCCAGTATATAACAGCTTTTAGCTGCTGCAAGTAGTTGGGAAATCGCACATATGTTCTGACAACGTCAGCTATAAAAGAACGTCCACACGTACAATCATCAGAACTTTTCTGTCTTGATTTGGAACACTTGACTCATACATCGGTCTGCTGCCTGATGGCATTTGTTGCTGCCAGCTTCAAATAAATGCCCTGTTGGGATTTGCTTCTTTGCTACTGTCTTTTTTATTTAGTTCATGTCATCCAGGAAGGACACGTGAAGGTACGGAAGGCAGATTCCATATAAAGATAGCCATGATCTTTGTCTTTTCTGCCTAGGCCTCAATCACGACCACCATTCATATTCTATTTGTCACGTAGCTGACTTTTGGCTTTAAATCTCTATTTGGAAAATCAGTGTCTTAAACATCTGGCTAAAGACATTATGGAGGGTTCATGGGTGTCCTTCTGCTGAGCCTGTTTTGAAGAGGAAGGTTAACGAGCTTAGGCCTGAGTCCTCTTCAGCTGTGCCTATCCCTTGAGGTCAGTGAAGATCCAGTAGTTGCATTCGGAGGTCGAGTCTGGTTCCTCGGTGGGTACCTCATTGGAAGCCACTAAGGAGTCCGACCTAGGTACATCCTCAGAGGCAGTGAAGATGTCCATTTGGAGTGGATAAGGGAAACCGTAGCTCGGTCTGCTTGATGGCCCCAGGGACATTCCTTCCACTCCTGCTAGGGATCAACCACCGCCCATTCCTGACATTAAGCCTAAGTTGGGTTCCTCCAATTCATCTCATGCAGAAATGCATGCAAAGAAAAAGCAAAAGACTAGACCCTCTCAAGTCCCTTCCACTCCACAGTTTGACTGAGATGCTTTCTCTCAGGGTTTAATTAAAGCTCTGATGATTGTATAACCTTTCTCTGCCATTCCTGTACATTCTCTAACATCTTCTCCTGTTCAGAGAGTTGAGGAACAGGTTTTCCCTGCTGATAGTGATGACTCCTCCTCTGATGAAGATTCCTTAGCATATTCCACACAAATTACATTTCCTCTAGAATATGCATTTCCAGAGGAGGAATCTAATTGGAGGGATTCCCCAGTGGAAGAGATTTCTTTTGGTGAAACTATTAACAAAATGAGGGAATTTTTCAAATGGGACTATTCCTAAATTTCCGAGGAGCAAAAATGGTATTATGACCTTTTGCAAATGGAAGTTCCTTCCCCTTCTGCAGTGCCTCCAGTCCTTCCAGCTTTCCTGGATGCTTTTGATTCTTCTTCTTCTTCTAAGACCCCTGATTCTCAGGCTCTTACTCCCAAGAGGCCAGACAGATTTTACAAGGTGCCTGATTGCAAGTTCAACTGTAAGTGTCCTTCAGTTGATCCAGGTGTTGTTTCCATAGCTTTTAACAAGTCTTCCCAGTTGTCTCATTCTGCTAAACTTCTTCATCTGACAAAGAGAACAAGATTCTGGAGAGACTTGGTAAAAAAGGTTTACACATCCTCCACTTTAGCTATCATAGCAATGAATTACCAAACCCATATGTCTAGGTATTCCTTGGCTCTACTTTCCCAGGCTTCACAAGCTCTTGCTCAGTTATCAGATTCTGAGATTAAAACTCAGGTTTTGCCTCTTTTGGCAGCTTCTTCACAAGTAGCTTGACATTTCATTAAGTGCAGCTATGATACTGTTGAGGCATCATCCAGAGCTGCTGAATCTAGTTCTTACTTAGGAGACACTCCTGGTTGAGGCCTCAACCATTGCCAAATGACTTTAAAGCAAAACTGCTAGATTCTGCTTTGGAAAAGTCAGTTCTTTTTGACTCTGCAGCTGCAGACTTATTTAAGACTTTGCAAGAAAAAGGAAAGGAACTTTCAAGATTTGAAGCACTTATTAATTTCTTCTATTCCAAAGTTCCATAGGAGTTTTCCTGATAAGATATGTTTTGTTAGGCAACCAGTTCGCTCGTCTTCTGCAACTATGTCTGCTTCAAGGCCTAAGAAATCTGTTAGAAGACCTCCCCAATCCAAACCTACTGCTTCTACTCCTTCCACTCAACAGCCCTTTCAAGCCAGGTCCAGTTCTCTGTAACTACCTACAGCCTCTTCCAAGTTTTACCCTCTATCTCTTCATCTATCTCTCTCTTTTCCAGCATGGGAAAAATTACTCAGGATTCCTGGGTTCTGTGTATTATCCAGAAGGGATACTTCATGACTTGGATAATTCATGGGAATTCCACAGCTTCCCTCAAGTCAACTAAATTTCTTTCCAGAGGTTCTATCTCAGCTACTTTCTCAAGACACTAGTCAGAATGTGCCAGTGGATCAGAGAGGCAGGGGGTTCTACTCTAGGATGTTTCTGGTTCCCATAAAAGATGGTCCTTGTAGACCAATCCTAGATCTTTAACCCTTAAACACTTTCCCAGAAGTGCCATCGTTGTGCATGCTGTCCTTACAAACTCTGTTTCCTCTGATTTCATCTCAGTCTTATATAGCCTCTCTGGACATCAAAGATGCTTATCTTCACATTCCCAGCCACCTTCTGTACAGAGAGTTTCTACATTTCTTGGTTGGTTCTTTGCACTTTCAGTTGTCTGCCTTCCCTTTTGGTCTTTCTACTGCTCCACGGGTATTAACAAAGTGCTTGGCCCCTGTGATTGCCTTCTTAAGAGTCTGGGGTATCCAGGTTTATCCATACCTGGACGGTCTTCTCTTCCTTGCTCCTGAGTCAAAACAGTTGTCTCAAAACCTGCAGGTGGCTATTCATCTCCTTTAAAGTTTAGGGTTCACCATAAATTTCAAAACATCCTTTCTGATTCCATCACAGGATCACATCTTCCTAGGGTGCAGGTTCAGGACAGACTTTATGATGGTTTTTCTTCCTACTGACAAGGTTCAGTCCTTCATTGCTTTTCTGGAAAACCTTCTGCCTCTTCCATCCATTACAGCCAGGGAGTTTCTAAGACTTCTAAGGTTCATGACTTCTACAATTCCCATGCTGCCCTTTGCAAAATTCCACATGAGAAAATTTCAGTGGTTTCTAAAGTCAGTCTAGACTCAGCATGCTTACACTCTAGAGTTTGCAGTTCCTGTCCTTGCCTGCCTAAAAACAGAACTTCTTTGGTGGATTCAACAGCTTACTCTGATTACTGGCCTTCCTCTTCTTCTGCCCCAGACATCTCAACATCTGTTCACAGATGCCTCAGACACAAAGTGGGGGGGGGGGGGGCAACATTTACTTCCAAGAAGGTTGTTCTCCCCTTGTCAAATGAGATATCATTTCAACATCAAGAAAATGAGGGCTCTGATTCTGGCTCTACAGGCCTTTCATCCTCTCTTCCAACCAGGCCCTCAGAAAATATTTAAGACAACACCACTGTTCTCTGATATATAAACAAGCAGGGCAGAATAAAGACTTAGCTTCTTTGCAGGTTAGCTCTCAGGACATGGGAATTGAAAATTCAGTACAAGCTGACTCTCTCTTTGTGGTTTACTTTCCATCTGCTCAAAACACTGTGGCAGACACCTTAAGCAGTCCATGACTCAAGCCCACAAATGGATGCTTCACAAAGATGTGTTTCTGTACTTGGTCCACAGGTGCGGTACCCCTCTTCTGGATCTGTTTGCCTCCCCTCTGAACAGGTAACTTTTTCTATTCTGTGCCAGACTCCCACATCCTCTGGCTTGGCTTGGAATGTGGATGTCCTGCCTTTCTCATGGAAGGGGATATTTCTTTATGTATCCCCCCTTCCCTCTCATTCAGAAAGTTCTGCTGAAAATTCAACACAACAAACCAAAACTCTTGCTGGTGACTCCATTTTGGCCAAGACAACATTGGTTCCTTCTTCTTCTGCATTTAGCCAAGGGCAGTCATCACAAGTTACCTCACAGAGTGGCGCTGCTCATACAAGACAAGGCATCTCTGCTTCATCCACATTTGTCAGCCTTACAACTGACCCTGTGGTGGTCAACATTTGATTCCTTTTAGGCACCGTTTTCCACAGGATGTGCTTAGGGTTCTGCAGGAGGCCAGGAAACCCAATACTAGAAAATCTTACTTATCCAAAGGGAAGAGGTTTTCTGTCTGGCGTCTATCTAGAAATCTGGACCAAATTTCAGTGGATATTCCAGTAGTTCTTTCCTACTTGTGTGAATTACTTAACAGTGGCTTGTCATACTCATCAGTGAAAGTCCACTTGTCTGCTATTTCTGTATGTCTGCTATTATCTCTACCTTTAGCATCCACATTGGAGGTAAAGCTTTTCCTTAAAGGCGTTCTACATATTAAACCTCCCAGGAAAATAGTTTCACCGCCTTCGGTTTTGAACTATGTCTTAGAGAAGCTTACTGTGGCTCCTTTTGAGCCTGAAGTCTTAGCTTCTTTAAAGTTCTGCACATGGAAGACAGTACTTCTGTTAGCCTTGACATCTGCTAGGAGGGTTTTGAAGATTCAGGCTTTGATGGCTTCCCCCACCTTTCTTGTTTTTTCCACAAGGACAGGGTTTCATTGCATACCAATCTTTCTTTTATGCCTAAGGTGGTGAATGAGGTGCCTCTTAATTAATATATAAAATTGTCCACCTTCTGCACTTCTCCTCAGTCCTCCAGAAAGAAGATCTTGCATACCTTGGATGTACATAGCAACTTCAATTTTACTTGGATAAGATTGAGGCTATCAGGAAATCTGATCAGCTCTTTGTTTCTTTCCATCCCAGAGCTTTGGGTTTGCCTGTCTCTTAACAGACAGTTTCTTCTTGGATCTCCAAGGCTATTGTGTTTTGCTATTATTTTCTTTGTAAATCTCTTGCTGCACCTGTTATGGCTCATTCTACTAGATCTGTGGCTTCCTCAGGGGCATTCTTTAAAGGTCTGGATATTAATTCTATTCTGGAGGTTGCTACATGGTCTTCTGTGCACACATTCACCAAACATTATAAGTTGTACACCATTTCTAGATCAAGAGCAGGGTTTGCTAGAGCCATTCTCCATGGTTTTATTGAAAATTCTTCAGTGCAAAGTTCTTCTGCTACTTCCTCCTCCCAGAGTTCCTACTAAGCTTTGATATTCTCCCACATGTAAAGAATACTGCAACATTGAGTAGAGAGACATAGAATAGTTGTGTAAAATCCTACCATAACCATAGATGTCCTTCTCTTCTATGTTGCAGTATTTTATCTCTCCCGCTTTCCCCCTACATCTTGCTCATTCCTTGGATGGCTACTTATTGTTCCTTAGTTCTGATTTTCCTTGTAAGGCATTTCAGTTCTGAGGACTGTATGTGTGAATGCCCTTTTATGGCTGAAGTTGTCAAAACATATGTGCAATGTCCCACGTACTTGCAGTAGCTAAAAGCTTTTGTATACTGGCCGGACGTTGGGTTGTTGGATGGAGGATTTCCCACATGTAAAGAATACTGCAACACAGGGGAGATGGACATGTTTGGTTATGGTAAGATTTTACACAACTATTTTTTCTCCAAGAACTTTATAAAGGTATTATGTAATACTACTGAAATACCAGCACTAACATTTTGATTGTAGTTTATTGTAGTGACATTTGTCTTATTTGCAATGGATATTCAGAATTTAGCATTTAATGTTGGTAATTTTGTGTTTATTTTCACTTTTTTAACTGACGTTGTATAATAGTTTTACATTGCCCCCCACAAGGTACTACAAAATCTGAAGATCGGGCTGCGTTGCTTAAGAAGTTCAATGAGCCAGATTCAGATGTTTTTGTCTTTTTGTTAAGCACCAGAGCAGGAGGACTGGGGTTAAATCTTCAGGCAGCTGACACTGTCATCATCTTTGACAGTGACTGGAACCCACATCAGGTATGGCATTTTGTAGAATTTATCAGTGAGTTTAAGTACAATTTTTTGTCAGTGTGGTTGTGTGTTGAATTTGTATTAATGGTAATTTGCATATGACTGTTGGACCATACATAAAATATGACTGAATGATGTTGTCTAGGATAGCCTTTAGAGTTAAAAAGCAAACCTAGAGTATATTAATTTCCACTAGAACCTGGCAAGGCCAAAACTTTCCAGATGGATGATGAAGCAATAAGTGTGACACACTACTGCTCGCTCTTTTTTTCCAAGCTCTGTTTTGTGTTACTCAGACAGAAGTAGGGATATATGTGCTTGATCACTGAAGTGATGGTTACTGTATATTATACAATGACAGTCCTTAACATTCAAAAACGTGCATGCTGATTGGTCAACCCAACCAGAGTGCCCATTGTAAATTGAGCATATACCAGTAGAAAAAAGTCCGGTCGCCTGGACTTTCTTCTATTAATATGTGCTACGGGTTTCCAGTTTTCTTGAGCAAAGAGGTCGTGAGGTACGTGCGGAATTCAGAGGAAATGCAAGAAAATCAATTACGTTATGCAAAACTAAAGGAACGCACCTGATTTTTCTTTTGCCATGTTTCTCTCGTAGAGCTGATCTGTCCGGATTTCAAACTTTATTCATTCATTCATTCACATTTTAAAAAAAAGAAGCAGGAGTGATTATCTTCCTTTCTTTGTTGCTTCCATTCCAAAGTACTGATGCAGTGAATAAGCATGGGAGCATAAGTCCCATACGCATGCGCAGTACATCAAGAAAGCAGCAGGATACGGAAAGAAAGCAGAAGAACACCACAATGCCATTATACAAAGACATTATAATTTCTTTCTTAAATAATGCCGTTGTATAATAGCAATAATCAACTCCTGGGTGTGATGTATTGAAGATTTACCCACTGTTGCTGTTGTTTAATCATTCGGGCTTCACCCTGGTGATTAAACCACAGCAACTGTTGGTAAATCTTCAATATACCACACCCAGTTGTTGGTTATTGCTGTATTATCCAGCTTTGTGCTATTCAGTGCAGTTTTACTTAACAGTCTTGACGTTGTCAGTAGTTTTTAGGAGTTCCAGTTTATGTTGTAGAGTTCTAATGTAAGCTTCTAGTATACACTTTCACTGACATTGTTCAGACTTTATTCTGGAATTTAACTGTTTGGTCATGTATGGTATCATTGAGTCAAGGTTAAGGTGCTAGTGGACTTCCAGGACTCCCAGCTATTTTTCATTATAATTTTATTTGCTCATTATTCTAAATAACAGAGATAGAGCCCAAGCTGTACTGCAGTCCTTTGGCAGACTTTTTACTAAACAACTTAATTCTACTCAAGTACAAACAGTATCCAGTCTTTGAAGCAAGTCTTAGGTAGGACCTTATCAGTTAAAAGGGAATATCCCAACACTCAGGCAGAGCTAACCAGGTTGTGGACCCACTACTTGGGGGGAGCACAATTTCAGATGTGGCAAAAATAACATATGGACCACTATAATCATGTCAAATGGAGAAGCTGCCCAGGAGAATACTGCACTATACCAGCATGATTTTTTAACCAGTCAGAATCAGTAAACCTCCATCAGGTGTACCTTGTACAGCCAGTCAAGGAGACATGGCAGTGTTTCTTAGCCAGCTATAGACTTCATAGAGACCATATTCTTAAATTTCTCAGGTCAACTTGGTTCATTCTAGTTTGGCAGACCAGTTGAGGGAGGAAGTAGTAGTAGAGACGAGCATCAGTTGCTGTGGGCCATAGGGATATTAGAAACTGTTACACCAGAAGATGGGGAAGGTGTAGGTAGATTTTATTTCCATATCTTCCTCTTCTTCAAAAATTGGAAGAGGCAGTGTGCTGTTTAGTTTTGGAGTTTATCAGTTGCATCTTGGTTTTAGCTGTATGACGTTTGTATGATGACTCTTTAAGTAAGCCCTGTTACTTTTCCTACTGGATGTTTTTTTATCAGTAAAGGCATTGAATGTCCCATAGCAGAGAATCTATTTGAAAGAAGTGCCACTCAGGAAGGTCGTGAGATATGACCTTATACTATCTCAGTCTCCTATCAGGGTTAGACGACAGTGGAGAAAAAACAGAGAATTAGTGGTAAAAGCCTTTAGTGCCCCTAAATTTTCACTTTCTTCAGGTTTTGTTGTTTAGTCGTGGTCCTTTCTGTTCCTATATGATAGTAATCCCCTGATTCCAGATTTTACAGCTACTGCTTCTACTGTCTGCTTCTACTTAAATAGGTACAGCCATAAAAGTAGTATAAGATTCTCAGTTCTTTACTGATGGGCAGATAAGCGCTACAGTGTGTTACATTCTTACAAGATGCAGTGGTATTTGTATGGTTACTTAACAGTTGTAGGAAGATTGAAGGCTTGGGTTCCCTTTCTGGTTGGTCAGTCCATGCATCCTCCCCTTCCATTTGTATTTACTTGTGGCAGATCTGATGAAGCCGCAGTGGCGAAAGCGCCACTGAGAGTGTATGTTATCTTAAGTTATTAATTCAAAAGCAAAAATTTTGTAGATTATCTTAGTTATAATATATAAATGTTGTCATTTCTTTTGTGTTCCTGTAACTTTAGAAAAGAAAGGTCCTCTGGGACTCCTAACCCCTGGGACAGCTACTACCATGGACACCCGGAGTAGAAGTGGTGAGGGTCCAAGGAAGAGTTGCTTGATTTAATAGAGATTGATAGACATATTAAGATCAATGAAAGAAATAGATTACAGAAAGTCAATAAGACCTAAAATGTTAGAAGTTTGATAAAACAAATGAACACGTTAATCAAGACTGTTCATAGAAATTCATGACATTTAACAGAAATAAATAGGATGTATCACTAAACTGCCAAGCCAGTAAAAGAATACCATGAGCCTTGTATTAGACCAATTTAAATAAACACACTCTAGCACCACGGCATATACCTGCCTTCAAGGAGGTAACTCCTTGAAGGCAGATTTATGCCAAGGCGATAGAGTGTGTTTTATTAAATTGGTCTAATACAAGGCTCGTGGTATTTTTTTATTGGCTTGGTAGTTTGGTGTTATTTTCTGTTTCATCGTGGTTTGGTGATAAATAGGATATATTACTGTGCATCTAAATTAATAACAGATAAGGTCTTACCACAAAAACACAGGACATTAAGGGAAAGGAAAGGGAGAAATCAAATGCCATCAAGGAAGTATCGACTAGAGAAAACTATAAAGCAAGTGAGACAGTGCTGCTGTTAAAATACTCAGAAAAATGGATGTGATAAAAGTAACAAGCAGTATCAGAGCAGACCAGGATCTAGCATACACTATTGCAAGTAATAAACTTAAGATGTCAACACAGACAAATAATTTAGAGGATATGCAGGTAAATATAAAAGAAAAGTACAAAATAAGCAATTTATTGATGACCCAAAGAAAAGTTTTATAGAGAACTGCGAAACAAGACAAAAGGAATCGAAACACTACCCAAAAAATGAAGAAATAGACATATTTTGGAGAAATATCTATGAAGAGCTTGTGGACTGTAACAATGATGCTGAATGGATAGAAGGAGGAAAAGAAAGAATAAAAAGTTCAGAAGTACAGGATATGTAATGAGATGAAGTAACGGTCAGAGAAATTGAAAATAAATTAAGAAAAGCTCCTAAAAATACCAGGCCCAGATGCAGTATCTAACTTCTGGCTAAAAGTATTAAAATCTTTATATGAAGATTTAGCTCTAAGTAAGAACTATGTATATGCACACCCCGAACAGTTGCCATCCTGGTTAATAACAGGAAAAATGATCTTAAAAACTATAGACCAAAATATCCTAAGAACTGTAGATCTGATGTTGTTAATCTTCGTTCATTCCTTACTGATGGGTTATCGGTTCCGTCCTCGGAACCGAGCTGGCCAAATATCAAGCTCGGGTCAGCCAAAAACTCTTGAGCCAAGGTCCTACCCAGAATGCTCTGTTCCCTGTTACCCCAGATCTCGTTTGCCATGTTGCTGTACAGCCATGTCAAGCCACCCTCTTCAACTAAGTGTCTAATTTTTTGAAAGTGTTATTTATCGTTTCTACTTTAAAGTTTTTCAAACAGTTTCTGGTATTATTCTCCTACACTATCGTATCCTTAAGACTATCTCCCGTTAGTCTATTTCTTTTTATTACCCTTTTTTTACTTTTGAGGTAATTCTTCATTACCATTGTTGGCAATCCTTCTTCCTTCTCTTTTCTTGCCCTTTTGGGTAGCCTTTCCTCTTCTTTTGGTACTGTTCTTCTCCACATCATTATGTCAGAAAAGAAAAGTAGTGTTGGTTTTAAGCAGTGTAAGGATTGCCGACGTACGTTACCGCTTTCCGATGACCATGACTTATGTGTCTATTGTTTGAATGTCTCTCACCTTACTGTGGATCCCCCATGTGGGATTTGTAGAATTTTTTGGACCAAGACTCTTAACGAGAGAAAGAACAAATTAATCTTGGAAGGTCTTCTCGAATCTCCTTTCAGTGAGGCTATTTCTGGGTCGGAGGGCTCACCCCTCCTGCTAAACCCTGTAAGAGGCGTTCTTCCTCTTTCTCATCGAGGTCTCTCCCTTCATCTCCCTCTGGAGATCGTAAGGAGTCAACTCATAAGAAGGTGAAATTGACTACTACTTCAGCGCTGCTACCTGTGACCCTGTCGGCTCCAGGCTCTGCACCGCCCCAGCGGATTTTTGATCCAGCCATGTCGTCCTTATCGGCACCAGCACAGGAGTTCCCGGTGCAGACAATTACAGCTCCGACAGTTCCGTCGCAGCCCTTACTGGCACTGTCCATGCAGGTACAGTCCCTTCGACACCGATGGTACAACCCCATTCGGCCCCGAATATGACATTACTGTCCGCCACGGTGCAGACACTTTTGACACCATGTTCTTCGGTGCAATCCTTTTCAGCACTGTCATTGTTACCGGTGCAGACACTTTCCTTGACGGCACCATACCCATTGGTGCAGACACTTGCTTTTACGGTGCAGACACCTTCAACTTCTATGGCGCTGATGTTGTCGGAGCAGACTACTTCCACACCATTTTCTTTGGTGCAGATGTCCTCTGTTCCGGGCTCTGCACCTCTCGAATTTGCAAGGACCAAGTATTCTCCTTCCTTGGATCCATTCATTGGTAGCCAATATAGTCCTTTTCTCGAAAGGCCAGAATTGACTCAGGTTTCTCTATGAGGTCGACCAGGAGCCTCTTTGAGCAAGATGTGTTGCAACTTGTTGAACAGTTGCTTGTGGCTAGAGGTCTCTCTCACCCGTCAAAATCCACGTTCCCTCCTTCAGGTGAACGTATATCTCCTCAAACTCCAATGTACACTCCTCCTTCGACTTCCACCCAAGTATCGTAGCCCATTACTCCGACAGCAGCTTCACTTTCCCAGACTCCAGTAGTGGATCTCACTTTGGAACCGGAGTCGTCCTTGTGTCTATGGCACCCTCCAGGAATCCTCCCTCTCTCACTCTTCACAGTCCTCTTGAGACTCCTGTTCTGGGGATCGGCTTGTTGGGGCAGGGTGTGACCCCAGTTCCAAGGTTGTCGTGCTCGGTTCCGGGCTCCCCATCCCTCCTTGGGTGGGCTGGCCTTCCAGGCCATGGAGAGGGCGCTTGCCTCCGCTGGCAAATCCCACATGTCATAGTCCTCTCCCCCTTCTGTGCTGCAACTCTCACAAATCACAACCACCGGGCACAAGGGCCTCAGGTGTCTCTCTTTCCGTGATGCACGTGCCGAGTTCTCCCCTAGAGACAGAGGGGGAAACTTCAGTGGAAGACACCCCTTTCGGGACAGAGGAGGTCCACGAAACCGGGGTTCCAGAGATTATTTCACTGGCCAACCCTATCAGTGCTCCTGAAGTGTTGCCCAGCTGCTCACCTCTGGAAGCTGTCAGGGGTCATTTTACCTTGTACCCCGCTGCCTGGCAAAATATAACCACAGACTCTTGGGTACAACGGATAATATCCAGAGGCTATCACATCCCCTTCCATCTTTGTCCAATCTCATCCAGAGTATTACCCAACATTCCACCCAGTCAAAGGGAAGCAGCAGCACACAAAATCCAAAAGCTGCTACAAAAAAGAGCATCCAGATGGTCCCCACAGACCAGATAGGATCCAGTTTTTACTCAAGGTTCTTTTTAGTGCCAAAAAAGACAGAACTGGAGATCAATTCTGGATCTCAGCACACTGAACAAATTTGTAAAAACAGAGAAATTCCGGATGGTCACGGTTCAGTCTATCCTTTCTCTCCTGGAAGAAGACAATTGGATGTGTTCTGTAGATCTTCAAGATGCGTATTACCACATAAAAATGGACAAACGCTCAAGAAGATACCTCCACTTCCACATAGGAGCCAGTCACTACCAGTTTCGAGCTCTGCCCTTTGGTCTCTCTACAGCCCCCAGAGTGTTCGCCAAATGCATGGCAGTGGTTATCGCTCATCTGTGACTTCAAGGATTCCAGGTGTTTCCATATCTAGACGACTGGCTCCTCTCCGCCCCCACCAATAGTCTAGTGGAAGAAGCCCTACAAAACACTCTCTTCACAGCACAATGCCTGGGAATCACTATAAACTGGGAGAAATACAACACGACCTCAGCTCAGCCTTTGGAATTCATAGGGGTACTGTTGGACACGAGAAATTGCACAGCATCTCTTCCGGACCACAGGTTTCAAAGAATAAGGCAGCAGTTCCAACTGCTGCTCTGTCACCACAAATCTCCCGCTCAATCTATACTCCAACTCTTGGGGTCAATGCCAGCTTCAGTCACCATTGTTCCTCTAGCCAGATTCCATATGAGGCTCCTTCAGTTGTTACTTCTCACTCAGTGGTACCCTCTACAACATCCTTTGTCTTTTCAGATAAGTGTAACTCAGAGATGCAAGCAAGCTTTTCTCTGGTGGATGTCTCGAATACAACAATGATGTTCATCGTGTTTCACTGTTGCAGTCATGACTGTAGGGTTCTCCCCTGCCGGCAGGCAGCCCTCGGTCGGCCAGAATCCCAAAGTCTGGGTCCGGCGTCAGCTGTTCAACCATGCTCCCTGACGTCAGAGCGCCAGGAGTATAAAGCTGACAGCCGACTCCATCTTCTCCAGTCTTTCTTGCCGTGCGGTGATAGCAGTTCGCAAGTGCCGGTCGGCTGTCTCCTGACGAATTTTACTGATACACTTCGGTCCGAAGACTTTCTTCTCCACTCAAAGCTAAGTACCCCGTTGGGGAAACTTTTTTCTTGCTCCACTCCGATGTCAGAAAAAGCTATTAATTGTATTTCATGTGGGAAGCAAATACCTCATAAGGATTTTCATTCTTACTGTATTCCTTGCTTGGGCCCTGACCACGACGTAGCTAGTTGTCGGTTTTGTGCTAGATTCAATCAACGTACAATTAAGCGAAGGTAAGATTTTGCTTTTCATTACTTCGGTAGGCGCTTTAATTACAAAATGTCGTCCGGTACGGTTCCGGCTACCAGAGTTCACAAACGTCGCAAGGATAAAGACATGCCTCCGAGGTCCAAATCTGATGATAGCACACAAGCGGAGCCAGTTTCAGGTTCGGCCGTCGTCAGTGAGGCGCTTTTGCAGCCCCTATCGTCGGCCATTTCAGAACCGACGGCCGAAACGGACTCTCATGAGGAGCCAACCAGGCCTTTAAATATTTCTGTTGCAGGACCTTCGGACAATGCTCCTTCGGATGGGTCCGGAGCCGCTGTGCAGGTACCGGCTTCCAAAGGGGTTTTCAGGCCTACTCAGCTTCTAATAAAGGCAAAGACAAAGGCAAAGACTCCTTCAAAATCAAAGACTTCTACACAGGCCTCTTCTGAACTGGCTCCCAAATCACAGAAACAGTTACTCAAGATGGCGAAGGACTTACTTACTATGATTAGGGGTTCTCATCCCCCTCCAGACAAAAGGCCAAGGCAGGGTATTTCTTATGATTCCTCTGATCAGGCTTCTGTTTCCTCAGTTTCTTCTTCAGATCAGGATTATACTTTCCCTCCTTATGAGGATTCTGATGCTGAAGAATCCATTCCTTCAGCTTCTCCCCCTGAGGATTTCTCTTTTGGGGAAACTTTGCATGAAATGAGGGAACATTTCCACTGGGAAGGACAGGAGTATTCGGAATCCAAGAAAAGGCTGAGGGAATTTCTTCTTCTTCCCCAACATAGACCCCTGGCTATTCCTCCTGTTTTGGATATTGTGGATGATGCCTTTTCGGAGGCTAACTTAACCCCTGACTCTCTTCCTCCTGCTCCTGTTAAGCCTGATAGATATTACAGGGTTCCTGATTCCCATCAGTTTTTATATAAGAACCCTTCTGCTGACCCTGAAACCATTTCTCAGGGTCCTAAGGGAGTTAAGGCCACTTCTGCCAAAAATCCTATTCCTACTGAAAAGGATTCTCGATCCTTAGAAAGATGGGGCAAAAAGGTGTACACTTCTGCTACTTTGTCCATTAGGGCTTTAAACTGTCAGTTTCATATGTTTAAATACCAGCAATTTCTATTGTCTGTCTTAAAACAAAAGCTTACTTCCATTTCTGCCTGTGCAGATGATAAGGAATTACATGACTTACTGCGTGCCACTGAACAGGTTGGGAAGCATGGTTTACACTGTGGATTTGATGCCTTGGAGGCTTCTTGTATGGCTGCGGCCTCTGGCACAGTCATTAGAAGGCATGCATGGCTAAAGGAACAAAATTTGCCTGAACAAGTAAAGGCTAAATTATTGGATGCTCCTGTTCAGCATAATGTTTTGTTTGGATCAAAAGCTGAAGAGGTGATTAAAAAGATGGAGGATAAGACGAAATCCATGCAAACAGTTAAAGATTTCTTACAAGTACAGCCTCCTAGATTTAGCAGGAATTGGCCTTCTAAAAATTGGTCCTTTCCCACTTCAGACAGGCCTCAGAGGGGTAGATATAGACGTTCCAGAGGGAGGCCTCAAACACAAGCTGCTTATAGACCAAGACAGTGGACTGCTTCCACCCCCTAGGGGAGGAGAGGACAGGTCACAATCTCAAAGGAAACAAACTCAATGACTCCCTCTGTTGGGCTACAGGAACTTCTTGCCTGGAAGCCCCTCTCGGAGGAAAACTCTCTCTTTTTTATCAAAATTGGACTCAAATAACCCAAGACAAGTGGGTTTTGGATGTGGTTTTAAGAGGTTACAAATTCCATTTTCATACCTTGCCAAGGCCAAGCGGATGGCCAGACCTTCCAAAACATCAATGGACGGAGGCCTTAAACCAGGTGGAAGCTCTTTTGGATATGAATGCCATAGAACTGGTTCCTCTTTCAGAGATGGGAAAAGGTTTTTATTCAAGGCTCTTTCTAGTCCCAAGGAAGCAAAACTCATGGAGACCCATTCTGGATCTGTCAGTCTTGAACACCATTCTAGAGATTCCAAAATTCAAGATGCTTACTCTACAGCAGCTACTTCCAATGCTGTCCAAAAATGCATGGATGGTAACTTCGGATTTAAAGGAGGCATATTTACACATTCCCATCAGGCAGGATCGCAGAAAATACCTCAGGTTCAAAGCCGGATGGAGGCACTTTCAATTCTCTGCGCTGCCGTTTGGATTATCTACTGCGCCCAGGGTCTTCACCAAATGCCTGGCTCCAGTAGTAGCTTACTGCAGACTCAAGGGAATTCAAATTTACCCTTACCTGGACGATTGTCTAATTCAGGCAGACAGCAAGGATGTCTTACTCCAGCATCTAGAATTTGTACATAACCTCCTCAAGTTCCTGGGATTCTCTGTAAACATAAAAAAGTCAAATTTGACACCATCACAACAGATAACTTTTCTGGGTGCACTTCTAAACACCACAACCCAGATAGCATTTCTGACATCCAAAAAACAGTTACAGCTGGCTTCAACTTTCAGAACCTTGGCAACTTTAACTCATCTATCTGCAAGGAAATTCCTGCAGGCTTTGGGTTACATGGCCTCCTGCATCCTTCTCGTACCATATGCAAGACTACACATATGGTCTCAGCATTGCCACAGTTTAGACATACTGATCTCCGTCCTTCCTTGCCTTCAAAAGGAATTTCTTTGGTGGTCCAGGGCATGTGCCCTAAACAAAGGGAAGTCCTGAGCCCATTTTCAGGGCAATTGTTTGCAGGGCCTTTGGACAAAGGATCAGAAGCACCTGCATATCAATTTAAAGGAAATGTTAGCCGTTCAGAAAGCTCTATTGGCCTTCAGGAATCTTTTACAACCAGGACAACTGTTAATACGGACAGACAACACCACAGTTATGTGGTACATAAACAAGCAAGGGGATCTCATTCCTACCCCCTTTGCAGACTAGCCATGGATCTATGGAACACAGCTCTAGCTTGCAATCTGGATCTTCAAGCTCAGTTTCTACCAGGGAAACAAAACTTCCTGGCAGACAGTCTGAGCAGAAATCTTTCGGATCCACACGAGTGGATGCTGGACACCAAAATATTCAGGATGATAACAGCAGTCTGGGGATGTCCTCACATAGACCTCTTTGCATCCCATCTCAATCATCAACTACAGACTTTTGCACCAGGACTTTCCACAGAGAGGCTTGGAAAGTGGACGCCCTGTCATTCAGTTGGAGGAACCTCTCAGGATATGCCTTTCCGCCTCTTCCTCTTCTTCCAGGGGTTTTATTGAAGATAAAACAGGACAAGCCCAAGATGATAATCTTGCTGGCTCCAAATTGGCCTCGGCAGTTTTGGTATCCAACTCTAAAAAACCTATGCCTGGACCCCCCTTGGATTTTACCTCAGTCTCCGAACCTTCTGTCCCAACATCAGGGTCAGGTTCTACACTCTCATGTCAGAACTCTCAGCCTGGCGGCCTGGTTAATCCAGGGTCTTTGATTTCTTCTTTACTGCCCAAGCAGGTTATGGATGTCATTTTAGAAGCCAGACGTCCTAGTACTAAAAAATTTTATTCAGGAAAATGGAAAAGATTTTGTTCCTGGATGCAGGCTCAGGATTCTTATCCTCTTCTTCCTAACATTCCTTTAATTTTACTTTACTTGACAGATCTCTTACATAAGGGTCTCTCTTTCTCTTCCATTAAGATACATGCCTCTGCTATTTCTGCTCATTATAATGCAGACCCTCCAATCTTTTCCCACCAGCTCATGCGACAGTTTCTCAGAGGTGCTAAGAACTTAAGACCTCCTAGATCTCCTCCTATTCCTGCTTGGGATCTCAACTATGTTTTGGAAAAACTAACCTTGCCTCCTTTTGAGCCTGCTGCCTCTTCCGACATCAAGTTTTTATATTGGAAGACAGCCATCCTGTTAGCCCTAACCTCTGCCAGGAGAGTTTCAGAGTTACAAGCTCTTATGGCTGTGGAACCTTATATTATTTTTCATCAAGACAGGGTATCTTTGAGGACTAATCCTACCTTCATGCCTAAGGTGGTTTCCAAGGTGGCTTTAAATCAAACTATACACTTGCCAACCTTTTTCCCCACTCCTCAAAATAAAGGGGAAAGGATCTTACATTCCTTGGATGTACACAGAGAGCTACGTTTTTACCTGAACAGAACCAAGGACATCAGAAAATCAGAACAATTGTTTGTTTCTTATGCTTCAAGTTCCCAAGGTAAAGCCATTTCAAAACAGACCATTTCTAAATGGATTGCTCATGGAATCAGATTTTGTTATTCTCACCATGGAAAACAAATCCCAGGAAGTATACGGACTCATTCCACCAGAGCTGCTGCCACTTCTGCGGCCTTCCTCAGGGGAGTTCCTACCAAGGACATTTTGGAAGCTGCAACTTGGAGTTCAGTGCATACATTTTCTAAGCACTACAATCTAACTCTCTACTCTAAGTCTAGGGCAGGCTTTGCCTCTGCAGTCTTGCAGGGCCTTTTAGCCACCCCTTTCTCTTTATGACCACCTCCCTTTCTTTCAGCTTTGGGATTCTACCCTACAGTCATGACTGCAACAGTGAAACACGATGAACATAGTACAGTTGTGTACACCTACCATAAATGTAGATGTTCGAGTGTCTTCACTGTTGCAGTCTGGCTTTCCCTCCCTCCAGTCCCCTCTTATTTTTACTTTTGTGTATTTCCTTTTTTCACCATTCTTCTGAGGTGTATTTGCAAAGGTTATGGGACCTTTTTCATTCTGGGACTCCTGACATCTGGGGCAAGAAAAACTGGAGAAGATGGCGTCAGCTGTCAGCTTTATACTCCTGGCGCTCTGACGTCAGGGAGCATGGATGAACAGCCGACGCCGGACCCAGACTTTGGGATTCTGGCCGACCGAGGGCTGCCTGCCGGCAGGGGAGAACCCTACAGTCATGACTGCAACAGTGAAGACACTCGAACATCTACATTTGTGGTAGGTGTACACAACTGTACTGTCTCCCCCCTTCAGCCCCCATCAACTGAAAAGCCACGGTGACCACGGACGCCTCCCTGATGGGGGCAGGGGCTATGTTTGGGAAACTCGGTCTAAGGCACATATTCAGAGACAGAGGCACTTTTGCATATCAGTGTCCTGAAACTGAGGGCAGTGCTACTAACGTTGCAAGCATTTCATTCCATCCTTCTGTCAGGGACTATTGCTATCCAATCAGACAACATGTCAGTGGTCTGGTACATCATCAAATAAGGGGGCACCAGATCTTACCCATTATGTCGAGAGGCCTTGAGAATATGGCAATGAGCGATAGCTTCCAACAGCTTTCTAATTGCATGGCACATTCCCGAGAGCTCCATTGTGATAGCGGACAAATTGAGCAGGTGCATTCTACAACCTCACGAGTGGTCTCTCAACCCTATGATAGTGGCAAGAATCTTCAACCGCTGGGGCCAGCCTTGCTGCGACCTCTTCGCCTCCCCAACCAACTACAAGTGCAGCAACTACTTTGTCCTGATCCCCCCCTCGGGGACAGTCACTGAGAGACGCTGTAGTCCACACTTGGCCCTTGGGTCTACTTTATGCTTATCCTCCTTTTCCCCTCATCTCCCAATTTCTGAAGAAAGCACGACAGTTGAAAAGCAAAGTGATCCTCATTGCTCCATTTTGGCCCCGACAAGTCTGGTTTCCCTTCCTCTGGCCTCACCTGCTAGATCAATCGTGGATCCTCAATCCATCCCCAACGTTGATCTCCCATCCGGAGGGTTTGACTCACCCCAATCTAACAACCCTGAAACTGACAGCTTAGTTTCTCCACTTCCAATGATTGCCAGGCAGGAAAACCTCTCGTCCCCTGTGCGCAATATTCTTATTGCATCTCATAAATTGTCCACCAGACTAATCCATCTCAATAAATGGAAAAGGTTTTCTCTATGGGCAGCGAATAAACAATTAGACCTCTTGTCGGCCCCTGTTTTGGTGGTTTTGGATTACTTATCACTTCTTTTCCACTCTGGGGTATCTGCCTCTGCTGTTCGTGTGCATTTAGCTGCCATTTCAAATTTCCACATTGGTTTTCAGGATTCTTCGCTTATGTCACATAGACTCTGCAAAACTTTCTTGAAGGGGGTTCTCAAAACCTCCCTTTAGAGAACTGGTACAACCTTGGAATTTGGCCTTGGGTCTGCAAACTCTAACAGCTTCCCGCTTTGAACCTGCACTTCATGTGATATAAAATCTCTCTCTTGGAAAACTTTGTTTCTGATTACAGTCACATCAGCCAGATGCTTGTCCGAACTTCAAGCCTTATGCAGCAAACCTCCCTATCTTATCTTCCATAAGGATAGGGTGTCACTGAGAACTAATTCTACCTTTTTACCAAAAGTGGTGTCAGAGCGGTCCATCAACCATTCTATTGACATTCCAGTATTCTTTCATAACCACTCTAACAAGGGAGAGTATTGCCTGCACTCCTTGGATGTTCATAGGCAAATACGATTTTATCTGGATAGAATAAAATCTGCCAGTAAATCAGACCAACTATTCCTGTTTTTTTCTGGACCAAGACAAGGTCATCCTGTCTCAAAAGTTACATTGGCTTCATGGTTGAGAAACTGCATTACCTTTATCTACAACAAAAAGAAGGTCACCTTGCCTAACAGAGTGAAAACACATTCTACAAGGTCTATGGCAACTTCAGCAGCTTTCCATGCTAAGGCTTCCCTCAATGATATTTGCTCAGCTGCGACTTGGGCCAAACCTCATACCTTTATTCTTCATTACAGATTGGATTTGGCCTCCAGAGGTAGAGCTTCCCTTGGCTCCATGGTGCTCAGGAATGTCCTTCCATGAGGGCCACCCAGGGATACAGGTAGCTGGGGACTCTGTCCCATCAGTAAGGAATGAACAAAGATTAACATCATCAGATAAAGAAGTTATGTCTTACCATAACGTTCCATCTGTGTTGTTGATCTTTGTTCATTTATTACTTCCCGTCCCTCCGTCCCCCTCTGGAGGTTCCTGGTTGATCTCATATACTCCTCCTTTGTAGGTCTGTTATGACCAGAGGTAGCCTCTACTTTTGTCTATCAACATGCAAATTCGAACTGAGGTAACAGGGAGCAGAGTATTCTGGGTAGGACCTTGGCTCAAGAGATGCAAGCTTGATATTTGGCCAGCTCGATTCTGAGGATGGAACCGATAACCCATCAGTAATGAATGAACGAAGATCAACAACACAAATGGAACGTTATGGTAAGACTTAACTTCTTTTTTTGGAGTGATTGACTGTCCCCAAAAGGTATTGGATTAGTTGGACAGGAAACGAGAAAAATGCTTCTTGTTTATCAAATGATTTATAAAAATCAGTGTATGCCAATATTATATATTCCCCATTCTGAAGGAGGTATGAGCCTCCTTGAAATTGATTACATATATAGATCTGCAGTCATAGGACTGCATACATGTCTGTTGACCTCACAAGATTCAAACATATTGAAAGTTTTAAAACATGAGGAGAATAAGTCTAAGATGACTTCCCTGCTTAGTTTAGCAGAAGCTTGTTAGTTTCAAGCAGGAATGGAAATCAAACCAGAAGTAGACAGAAATCAGGCAGCAGCTGAATGTGCCAAAAAATGAAAGAATGTAAGGTGAATGATCAGATGAGAAGGCAAGAAATGTGGAAAATGCATAAGTATAGTTGCAAGTACAAAAAACTCCTGGAACAACCCAAACAAAAAAGACCATAGTGAAGAACTTCTCTAAAGCAAACTTCACACTACTCAAGACTGGTGTGGTATCCTTCAAGGCCCCTGAGCCAGTGGAAACCACAACCCAAGCTGCGGAAGCCCTTACAAATGCCTTCTATGAACACCTCCAGGACTGCATGGATCAGGCAATCCCAAATAAAACCAAGACTCTTTCCACAAAGGGCAAACGTCCAGTCTGGTGGACCCCAGCCATTAACAAACTTTACAATAAGAGGAGAAAGCTATTACATGATAGAACAAAATCCATAAAAGGGAAGTCACCCTGATCATTATTAGTAAAAAAATCTGAGCACTCATAAAATCAACTAAGGCCAATTTTGAGAGAAAAATTGCCATGGATTCAAAGGACAATCATAAGGCCTTTTTCAGCTATGTTAGGAACCTGGGTGGAAACTCCCAGATATGCTCAGAATTAGTCCAAAATGATACAAAAATCACTGAACCCACAGACATTGCCAACATACTGGCAGACAGGTTCAGTGCAAACTTCACCCCCCTCCCCTAAAGGAGAGATAACTATCCCAGCCGAGTGTAGCCTCCCGGACATCTCAAATGCACAGGTGAAAGCTGCTCTCTCTAAAGCTAAAAACACAGCATCAATGGGACCGGATGGTGTCCTCGGCTGTGTGCTACACGAGCTAAATGAGGAATTAAACCCGCACATAAGGCAGCTGTTTAATCTCAGCCTTACCACAGGATACGTGCCCAAGGAGTGGCGTCGGCAACTGTTGTCCCACTCCACAAAGGCGCCTCTACGGACCCTGGTAATTACGCCCCATAAGCTTAACAAGTCTAGTCTGCAAAGCTATGGAGAGGATCATAATGGAGCTCATAAACAAAGATATAGGGGACTTGCAGACATTGGACCCGACCCAGTTTGGCTTTGTCAAGGGAAGATCATGCCTTTTGAACTTGGTCGACTTCTTGAAACAGTCACCAAGGCCATTGATGAGGAAAGGCAGTCCATACAGCCTACCTTGACCTTGCAAAGGCTTTCGACACAATACCCCACTCGGGTATTGTAGAAAAACTTACCAGCTTAAATGTAAACCCATATGTCACAGGATGGGTTGCAAACTGGCTTAAGGACAGAACCCACAGGGTTAGAGTTGCTGGCTGTGTCAGACTCCAAGCCGGTCACAAGTGGTGTCCCACAGGGCTCGATCCTTGGCCCCCTATTGTTTGGCATCTACTTCTCAGAAGTACAGGCCAACATAGGAGGACTTTGGCTGACAAAGTTTGCAGACGACTGCAAACTGGGCACCATAGTGGAAAGTGCATCAGACACGGATATCCTTCAGAAGGGACTCACGGAAACAGATAGCTGGTGCCAGAGCCATGGCCTGAAGTTAAACGCCAAAAAATGTATAGTCATACCTTCGGGAAAAACAAGGTAACCCCAAGCTACCATATAGGTGGCAATCCACTAAGCACAGAAGAGGTTATCAGGGACCTGGGGACCCAGGTTGACAGTAGCCTTTTTTTTGACACTCACATTGCTAAAGTGGTTAGAAAGACCTTCTACATTGCCCACCTGATCATGAAGGGATTCACATCCAGATCTAGTGAGGTTATTGTTCCCCTGTACTCTTCACTTATCAGACCAATGATCGAGTACAATGCCCCATTCGGGATGTATCTCACCCGACATCTGCAGCAATTGGAGAGACCCCAAAAGTTCCTCACCAAAAGGATAAAGGGACTCCAAAATCTGTCATATGCTGCCAGATTGAAGAAACTCCAGCTCTATTCAGTCGCATACCGTCTGCTCAGAGGTGACATGTGCCTGACATACAAGGCCATGTCCAACCCGAATGAATGGACATGCTACACCTCAAAAGATCCAAATCCACCAAAACCACTAGAGCAAGCGACTTAAAGCTTAGCACGGATATAAATAGGACGTGCTGGAGGGATAGATTTATCACTCAGAGACTCCCTATGCTGTGGAATAAAATCCCGGTCCATGTGAGGCAGAGCACCTCGCTGACTCTGTTCAAGAGAAATCTAGACCTGTGGATGGGAGATCGTAGGTTTACCCCGGGAATCATCTCTGTGTCACTGCTGGACAGAGGCACAACACACTAATGGGCACAGTATTTTTTCATATAAGGGGTGGCGTAAGCCACAAAAATTTGGGCTAGGCTTATAAATGCCTTAGGGCAGATAGCCTAGTATAAACCTATGAACCTATGAACCTATGAACCTATGTCAATCAGGATCTGATGCAGGAATGGTTAAAGAGAGGTGAATTTAAACCAAAAGATGAAAGGTTAATATTGGTAGTTTAGGATAGTGGATTACGTCCACGCTGGTTTGCTAAGTCCATTGAACATGTCGGAGAAACAGACAAATGTAGGTTTTGTAAAGCAGAATTAGAAACAGTCTCACATTTTGTTGCTGGGTATGATACACTAATGGCAGAAGGTCTATATACTGAAAAGCATAATGATGTGGTAAGACTGTTGCATTGGGGATTGTGCAAACATTATAATGTTGAAGTAGCTGAGAAGCATTGGAAACATGAGCCACAAAGCATTGCAGAGAATGCTGAAGTTTGTATCACATGGGATTTAACCATTGCCAACAGTTGAAAAAATATATGCAAGAAAACCAGATATAGTAGTTCATGAAAAGAAGACAAAAGTAGTATTGATCACTGAAATTGCTACACCCAGTGATTGCAGTATCTTAACGTCCAGAGAGCCACAAAGTCATATAATAGCAAGCTTTGCAGGCAGAGATGAAGGCAATGTAGAGGAAGGTTAGCCACACAGTTCCAGTAGTAGTAGGAGCAGTGGGTCTCATAAAATAAGAAATTACATTTGTATTTAGATATGTTACCGAGGGTCTACCTGTGTTTACCGAAAGTACACATAACCAAAACTTACATCGTCAAGACAACAGAATCCAAAATTCACTACACTAAAAGGGTATAATAATGAAAGTCAGTACATCGAATAAGTGTCTGTGCAGGAGCTGCAGTCTTTTTTTTTAATTTAAAGAATTCTCAGCTGTGGACGTTACACAGCACTTGGAGCTTCTAAATGGAGATCACAGTGCAGTGACGATCAGGAAATGTACCCTTTTTCCCACTATAGTATGATCTTGGAGTTGGTATATGTAATTTGTGGAAGTGTGGAGAGTGCAGGGGGGCTTCCCCCTCCAAAGACATAAAGAGATGGTAATTTTTGAGTTTAATAATTTTTTTTTATGTGGAGCTGGGTATTTGATGTACTGACGTTCAGTATAATACGTTTTCATTGTAGTTTCGACAATGTAAGTTTCAGTTGCTTGTCTTTGGTAAAGTCAAGTAGACCCGTTACCAATACAGGTAACTCCATATGAATTGCAGGAGTCAATTCTGGGCACACTGTGGGTGCTGCAAAGAGCACTTTTGGCTAACATCAAAGGTTGAAACAATACTAATTTCATGAACCTTAATCATATTTTGACTTAGGAATGGGTCCATTCCCGTCGTGGTGTTAGAAACCCAAAAGACTTGGAGAAATTAAATGGGGGGGAGCATTTTATAAAGCATTGCATAAGTGCCAGTGATTTATCTTAGCCATTGGTAAATGCAAAAGAGAGAAATTTGCAACCTGTTTGAAGTGCCCAGTGCTGTAATCAGCCAGTGTGTCCTGTATATGGTTCATGGATTTTACCTGAACACTGTAAAAAAGGCTTAAGAAAAGAAGCACAGACCTCTTTATACCCTTTCAGATAAAAGTTAATTGTGTAAATGACCATCTGATCCCTGTGTGCCAAGACCTTGACTTCCTGTAGTGAGGGTTTTAAATCTGTACACATCATTCACTTTGCTGGATAACAAAGGACCAGAAAAAAGAACTAAAAAACACGGACTAAGCCGATGAACTAGATGAACTTGAAAAACAAAGATAGCGAAAATGTGTGATAGCCACAATAAAGGCACAAGTATCTTTTAGCGCTTTCTTTCACTTTTATTACGACGTGAACTTCTTCAGAAAAGACACGAGCCCTCTCTAACTCGTGTCTTTTATAGAGCAAATACAGGATATGATATCATAATTGATGTGATTTAATTCCAATTAATTGTTCAATTGAATACCAAAAACTTTTCTTAAAAACTAAAAATAATAATTGCAACGATCTATGTCTGTGTGCTTGTGTGCACTCGTGAGCTGATGCACCCCCACCATTAACCATTGTGCACACAAGCACACAGACATAGATCGTTGCAATAACACTGCATTACAGTGAAAGTATTTGTGAAATACTATGTATTTAAGCTACGAGTGTTTGTTGTCTTTTTTAATAAGAGTTTTAAGAAGATAACTTATTAGTACTACTATTATTATTTTTAGTTTTTAAGAAAAGTTTTTGGTATTCAATTGAACAATTAATTGGAATTAAATCACATCAATTATGATATCATATCCTGTATTTGATCTATAAAAGACACGAGTTAGAGAGGGCTCGTGTCTTTTCTGAAGAAGTTCACGTCGTAATAAAAGTGAAAGAAAGCGCTAAAAGGACCAGAAAAGTTACAGTCCTAATTTCCACTGTAGTGAGGAACGCTTCAAGATGAAAATGGTACTTATCCCCCAGTTGATTACCAGAAGTACTCCCTTGACCTGCTTGATTCCATGGCACATCCTTTTCAGTTACTTGGCCATAGCCTGCTAGGACAGAGGACTGTTTTCTGTAGTCACCTCCTTTCCATGGCCAGTAGGACACCATGAACCAAACTGAGGAAAGTCCACTGGGTTTTCCTGTGCTGGAATCCCTATTACAATCCATTGATTTCAGATAGTTGTTTGAATTCTGGTTGGAACTCTGTGTAGATGCAGGAATGCATCCTTATGGAACATAACCTTCTTACATTCTTTGCAGACATATTGAGGAATGTCCTCAGGGGCAGATACCTTGTTACTCTGCACTCTACTTTTGCTCATCATACATTTGACCCATGACCATTGCCCCAGCATGGGTATATCTTTTCTGGAGTTGGAAGGGAGTTTCCTTTCACCTTGCCTCATTGTAAGGGATCAAGGGATATGAAGGCCATTATGTCGAGGACATATAAGGATAACAAGTCCACCCTACCTGCTTCTTGTACACACACGCACATACAGGCACACACAGTTTCTTACCATTTGATCCCTCCTTAAAAACCTTGATGTTTATGAAGTCCATAGAGGACTGGTGTCTGTCCCTTATCTCCCCAGACATAACATAAAAATCATCTGAGGAAGGAAGACTTAAATCTGTACTAAAATAGTCTCTGTTAAATGCGGGACTAACATGATGTCCTTATGTTTGTATGTTGCAGTATTCATAACATGAGGGAATCCACCGCCAGCTGACTGTTACGTCCAGCCAGTGTACAAAAGTCTAATTCCACTCTAGGGTACGTGCGATGTCGCACATAAAATAGGTACCACGTCAGTCATAAAATGACATTGGGTATAAAGTGGATGTCAGCATGTACCAGTCCTCAGAACTTGTCTGCCACCCATCAGATCATCTTCTCTGGTTGTTGCTCGTCAGAGAAATTGCAGATTCCGATCAGGTATGTGCCTCTTTCGGGATTTTTTATTATTGCTTTAATTGCTACTGTATACTGGCCGGACTTATGAGTCAGCCAGCAACAGACTCCCCCATGTTATGAATACTGCAACATATAGAATAGAAAGAAATCTATGTTTATGGTGTAAGATTTTGCACAACTATTCTTTATGCATGGAACCTATTATTAATGGTGTTATTTTCACAGTGTGAAAGCACCCAGATTCTAACACTGTGCATCCCCAAAGAGGCAGATACCCTCTAGAAGTCCCTGGCTGAATGGATTGAGACCCTAATAGTAAAAAAGAGGAAATAATAGTGCTTGCAGCCTAATAAGACATCCTGTCTTGGATTCCTATGTGATCTCTTCATTCCAGAGCCCACAGCATTTTGCCACCTGCTTACCAAGTAAAGAGTGAAAAATCTTGGACCAGGTGGGCAAGACAGTATTTTCCTTATCACTGAAGTACTAGAAGTTTTTAATGCTTTATTAGCTTGGATTTTAGATGTAGTTGGTGAAGACTGACTATGGCTTCTGCAGTTGGCTACCACATGACACACTGTAATTTTGACTGTGCCACTGCTGTGGATAAGGCAGCAGACTGAGATACTTGCCTGCATAAGACAGTGTGGTTTAGACTGGCTGTCCATCTTAAAAGTCCTGTTTAAGGGTAAGGCTTTATTCAACATGATCTAGTTGATGATCTTTTGAAGAAGAATCAGCCAGTCACCACTGTTAAGCATCTTTGACACCAGCCTTCGTCTTCCAAATTTGCTACTACTTTGAGGTCAAGCCATCCCTCTCATAGACCACGGAAGCCTTTCCTGTGTTACATGGTCCTGACCCCATGGCAGTGCTAGCTTAGTTATCCAAGAGGATGATTCTGCCAGCCCAACATTCACATTCCTGACTATCGTCTGGGCTTGCTTATGGTGGAAGCAGTGGTCAAGAATGGTCTTTGAGTTTGTCTTTGCAGTAGCTTAGTTTGCTTAACCATGACTATGGACTCATGCATTCTCCATGTGGTTATGAACAGCTACATGTCAGAGCTCTTAGGGCTTCTTCTAGAAGGAGTTTCTGTTAGAACAAACTGTCTTTGCAGAGAACTTTAAGTATGTCCCGAACTCTGTTATTCAGGGGAGGGAGCTTTAGAGAAAGAGACATTAGAGGCTGTCCCTCTTTAGGGTGATTCCTAGGGTTCTGCATCTATCTGTTCCTGTTTCTAAAGCAGAGGAAGGATTTCTGCCCCATCCTTGACCTCAGTGACATCAATAAGCATATTCACTACATCACATTCTGGGTGGTGACTTTCCATTAGTGATGATGGTGGAGTTGTGTTTTGTGGCACAGGGTATTGGATAGTGTCACTTAATATGATGAATCCTTTTAGGCCTTTTTTGCTTTTTTATGCTAAGGAGATTCCATTGATTTGTGTTGCATGCTTACCACTTTCAGGACGAAGTGTTTCTGTTTCACATTTTGTTTGCATCTTGAAGTCTGCCAGTGTCTGTGGTGACTGAAGGTTTGCATGTGATTAAATTACATGTTTTCCACTAACTGCAGAGCTGGCTGTTGTCGGTCCATTGAGAGACTAGCTGACATTTCTGGGGCAGACACTTCCATGCCTGCTTTTCTGGATTACCATAAACTGGTAAACGTTCACTGATCTCTTCTCAACGGATTGCCTTCATCTGTACAAAATTGGGCACTGTCCACTGTTGGTCTTTTTTTGTTGTAGTGGACAATATCATGAAATTGACTGCACACTGACCACTTCTTCAAAGATGCATCATGTGAGACCTCTGCCACCACCCCCTGGAGTGGTCAGAAGCTTGCTGTAGATATCCCTTTCTTGCAGCCAGGTGATAAAAAGTCTTTAGGGCAGATGCTTTGCCAGTAAGGGAAGGAGCTCATCTCATTTCAGTCATGATTCAAAGAGAGTGTTATCCCTTAGAGAGAGGGATTTACGTTATTCAGTTAGAGCTTCACGCAGTTCTCCTGGGTCCCATGGCCCTGTAGAGAAAGCTGCTGCTGGGGCCTGTCCTTATCTGGTTTGACAATGTGTGTGCAGTGTGGCATGTGATACCTAAACAAGCTTGGGGTACTCAGTAACATCCCTTCTGCATGTTTGTAATGCATGTCTCTCAGTAGACCAAGGACTGATGCAATGATATAAACAAGCAAGACTCCTGACTTGTTCCTTCACTCCTTTCCTGGAGGTGTGAATTCAGAGAATGAGGCTTAGTTCAGATCCTCTGGAAGTGGGCCACTATTTAGATCAAACTGTTTGCCACTTGGGAACCTACAGCTCTGGCCTCCTCCTCCTCCATTTAGCAGGGCAGTTGAGAGTTTACAGCAGATGTATTTTCCTTTCCTTGACAAAGGAGATTTTTTTACTGCATCGTACTTTTTTTCCACAATTCCAAATCTAATTACAGGGAAGAAAGGCCAACACGTTATCTTCATTGCTGCCTGGTGGCCAAAGAACAGTGCAACTTCATGCTGTCAGATCCCTCTTGATACAGAAAACACTTCTCATTCTAGCTAAAGAGGTCCTTGGCTCCACCCCAGGGCCCAGCTTTTGTAAAGACACTGACACCAGCAGTTCTTCCAGAGGTAAGTAGAGTTGCCAAGACCCCTTCCACCTGCAACACATTCTGATAAGTAGAGCAGGTTCTTTGTTTTGATCATAATGGTTTCTGTATTGCCATAGTAATGTTGTTTTGACTGGTGTCAAATACATGTATGATTTGTACCACATTTATTTCACAGTCCTGTTAAAGGCTTCAGCTTTTTTCTGCTAGTCATCATGGCCTTATGGAGAGTTTGATTGTGTCCTAGAATCAATTGGTCAAATAATTTCTTAAGGGATTTTAAAACCCTGCCCACCCTTTGAAGAAACCCTTTCCTTTTAGGAACTGAATATCTCGATCAGCAGAATTGCTGATCATTTGTTTAAACTCATTGGTTCTGTTGTTTTGATGTTTGTCTTAAAATCCATTTTCCTTGACCATGACCTCCTCTCACACACTCCTAGAGCTTTAGACCCCTTAATTTTGGGGCCGTGAGTATTAGGTGTCCCACAGGACCAGTGTACATTTCCTTCCAGAACTGGTGTTGAAACTGTGCTTTAACCAGTGCCTTCGTCTCCCTACTTTCAGAAGCAGAAATTTAGGTTTTAATTGACATAAGCACTTGAATTTAAAACAAGTTGAAACAGGTGACAATTTAAAGCAAGTTGAAACAGTTGTTCATCACTTTCTGTCTGTAGAGGGAAGGGGGTTTAGCTGCCAAGAAAATTCTTTACATGTGGCTTGCTAAGTGCATAATCTTTTTCCATCATGCAGTGAATTGCCTGTTGAAGAATGTTATTGTCAAATACCTCTCTACCAGGGCATATATGCTTCCAGTGCTTTATCAAAAATTTCTTCATTGTAGATTAATCTGCCATTTGGTCATCAGCTTGCAGAATGTCTTTATTTGGTAAGTGGGCTGGTCCTTGGGACTGTTTTATCCATGACCCAGGCACAGTGACAGTTGCAACTATACAGGAGTTCAGAGTTTCACAAAGTAGTGCTATTATTACATGGCATAACAGACTATGTGATACAGTCTTGATACAAAAGTTCTTAAGAAGTTCTTAACTTACAGTTGAACCTCAGCCTCAGAACAAACACCTGAAGACATTTAAGAAATGTAATGATAGTAATTTTGTTTAGAGAAAAAAACAACTGAAATATATTTACATATAAAAATTTGGTTCAGCATGTGCTTTGCATATATTATGCCTTTAGGAGTCAGGTTCCAATGACACTTTTGTACTTCATGATTCAGCCTTTATTAATATGATTTACATAGAAATGTGACACTGCCAGCCCAGCTATCTGGAATTTTGTAAATAATCATATGTCATTTGTGAATATTATGATCCATAGGCTTGTCTTACAAATGTATGAGAACTATATGTTATGTGGATATTAAACTACTGGTGCAGAAGTGTGTGTTGAACTGTATGCTATGTACTGTGCTTCAAGAATGTAACCACAGTGTACCCTGCTAGAAAAGAGCAGAAATGTGTACAAACTATATACTTATGCAGATGTGTGTTTTAATGTTAGAAGTTGGAACATACAGAGTTAACTTGCAAAACTTCAAGAAAATAAGTTAAGTGTTTTGCGATGTACTTTAAATTAGTTTCACTGAAGGAGACAGGATGGCTAGAGCTAGGAGTCTCTTTCTATTGTCTTGAAACAGAAATAATTACAAGGTTTAAAGTGTAAACGTGTCTAGCTGTTTTATGACTTCCAGTTCTAGGCAAACATCTGATAGAGAAGTATTTTTCACAGAAAATGTTAAATTTTCTGTTGATATATGTTACCATGGGAACTGAAGACAGGTGACAAATAGTAATGTCATCCAGCTTACTCAGCAGTAATGTTTTGATATTAATTTGGAAACTGTCTCAGAGACTGTGCATTTTGTATTTGTCTTTGGACCTGGAAGCACCCATCTTCAGCACTTCTGCCTTGCTAATAGTAAGTAACTAGGGTACAGTGATTTCTCTTAGGTATAGATAGGAATATAGTGAAGATTAGTTTACATGTTTTCTGTGTTTATTTGAGGCTGTCCTGCAATGTTGTTTTAAAATATTTCCTGTGATTCTGAACTCTAAAGTGACTATGTCTGTTATTGAGTATTGTCTTGTTCTTTTATTATTTACTATTAAATATATTTATACCTTTTAACTGTGGCTGGTTTGTTTAGAGATATTTAAGCTCTGAGAGTATTTGCATATGTATAGGCCACTCCTAAATAGTGTTGAAAGTCTTGGTCACACTTACCATTTGGATAATAGTAACAGTACACAGTAAGATTGGTCACCCTTTGGGAAGGGCGTTAAAGTAGCTGATAAAGAGCTGGTTGGTGGCAGTGGTAACTGCCTTTTAGTCTGGGCAGAAAGGGGCATAGCTAGTAAACCTGTGGCAGCCTTTCCCAGGAGTGTGTGTGTGTGTGTGTGTGTGTGTGTGTGTGTGTGTGTGTGTGTGTGTGTGTGTGTGTGTGTGTGTGTGTGTGTGTGTGTGTGTGTGTGTGTGTGCGTGTGTGTGTGTGTGCGTGTAAATCAGATCTCAAAGTGTGTGTGTTAGCTACTTGGGCAGAGACACGAAGCACTGGTTGGACAGAGAGGGTGCTGGAGGTTTTGTCTTGACCCCTCGGCTGAGATCTTAACCCTATAGCTGTGCCAGTGGGGAGTCTTATTGAGAATCTGGAGAAAGAGGGGGAAACCAGCCCCAGACTGACTGTGATGTCTGTGTGCTCTTAAGGGAAATTGTACTTTACTTTGTGTGTACTTGTCATCCTTCCAATGTGCACATCCCTCACTGGTGCTAGTGGTGAGGACTGAAGCTCCTGGATTACTGGGCCAGTGCAGGGGCATCACAGACTGACCAAGACTGATTCACCATGTTAGGCATTCTTACCTTTTTCAGATTATACATGAAAGGACCTTTCCAAGGGGGACAGACATACTCTCCCTCTCCCCCCAAGACTTCATAGTTCTTTCCAGTAGCTGCCTTTGGAGTTTCCTTTAGGTAAAACAGCTATGTATTTAAATATTAGTGGTTTGGGTAGATTGACAGGCACAGGAGCTAGGCACTGAGTGTTAACTTCACAGCTTGAACCAGATTGAACCAGTGTAGTGTTTGTGCAACTCATATTGTTGAGATTTAAGAAGAATAGGCAGTTTAGAACAGAAGAGTGGATACTTCCAGTTATAGAGCTTGATGAGATCTCATGCTGGGGAATGTCTGTATGCCTTTAGCAGCTCACACAGTGATATGGTATATTACTTACCATTTCTTTGTTGTCACTTTTTTGCTTTTGAAATAGACTTCTTCGATGTGCCTTGCCTAGTAAGTATTCAGAACATCCATGTTACCATCATATTACAAGATGACTCAGTACCACTTCAGTCAGACAGCTTTGATTTGATCCTGTCCAGTGCCAGGCATCTTTATGATATGAGCCTCAGCTAATCCAGTGTTGAGGAACATGTGCCAGGTGTTTCTGCTATCATGGTGGTGTGGAAGGCAGAGTTACAGCCTATTAATAGTGTTAAGCAGTTTGTTAAATTATATTTACATCTCTGTCCTCCTTTGAAGAACCCACTCCCATCTGTGGGACTTGAATTTTATAACTGACAGCCTTGTCCATCATCCTTTTGACCCTGCAATTATCGAAGCAGTGAAGTTTGCATCTTGAAAAGACTGTCTCTCATAGAGCTAACTTTTGTATATAAGATCTAACAGCTTCATACTATTGTGTAGGGAACCATTCTAGATCTTCCATAAAGGTATAGTCACTTGTTTCCTTGTGATAGTGGTTTATGAATTATGAATTATATCAGAACCAGTCCATGTAATTTTGTTATCTTTTAGAGGGTAAGAAACAAGAAACTGAATTCCCTTTACACGTTGGTTTTCTACATGTTCCTGAATTGGGTGCACAAGGTCAGGAAGATCGTGTTCACATTCTTTATTCAGGGGAAAGAAGGTTTTACAGTTGTCTAGCAGACATCTTCCATTTCCATTTGTATTATTGTTTGCCATTATGCATTGAATCTCTTGCTTGCAAACACTGTGGTCAAGGCTCAGTTCTCTAAAGGTGTGCCTTCCCCTAGTGCTCGCTTCAGGAATGCCTTCATTGCAGGCACTCTGCGCAGTGGTTGTACATTTTTAGTGTAAACCTTCATAAAACATTACTATCCCAACTGTGACTCAGAGTTACACAACTTTTGTGAAGATGATACTTCAAAATTCAACTTTCTGAGCTCTGTTTTTGTGCAGTCTCCCTGCTCTTTCAGCCATGTTTCTTATTTCTTGAGTTTTGACCCAACCAAAAGAGCTGTCAGGAAGGTTCCTCCATCTTAGATATAGAAAATGTTTCATTACCATTTAATTTGATTTGCTAGTGGGACCCTCTCTAGTGTGCTGAGTCAGGTATACATGTATATACTGTACCTTATCATCCTTCTCCACCCCCATGTGTAGAGCTTTTCTTCCATTCAGCCTGCCCTTTTGAAGATCCTTGTTAAACAAGTGTTAAGTATTTCTTTGGCTAGCGTAGGCATTTCTTGATTTGTGGAAGGGTGCTTCCTAGTGGCTAGGTAGCAAACTGGAAGGCTTGGGGTGCTCACAAATATATACCCTGTATATTACATCATGTTAGCCATTTCCAAGCTTCGGATCTTCCAAGTTTTAACCAGAGTCTGATTAATGGAATAGATAAACCTAACCAGTCGCTCAATAAAGTAGGTCCTGTTATAGCTCAAATAATACCATAAGAAGGTATTTGTTATTTTCTTTTCCTTCAGTCAAAAGTAGTAGTGGTACTTGGCTTACTTTTTACTTTTTAGCTAAAACGTATCCCTGGTTTCATGTGAAAATGTGATTCAGAGCATGGAGAAAGCGGAACCTTATCTTGTCAGACTAATTTCTGTTTTTTTTTTCCTTTGGCCAGAAGTTTGTTGAAAAAAAAACAAGCTCTGGATTGCGATACCAAATTGCATGAATTCTGTCCATCCATTAATTACATCATCTTAGATCATCAAAGGAGAGTGTTTATCAGTTATTTGAAGGTAAGAAATTGTGAGAAATCTTAAGTTTTGGCATTCTGAATCCACCTGTTTTGAAAACCATCACTGTTCCCTTTTATCCCAGACCACATAGAAAACTTCTAAAAAGCATATGTCAGTCTTCATCACCTCCTCAGTGATTGTCTGCAGGGCAGGATTGTGCAGAAGCATGACTTCAGTTTTTGAACTAGCAAGTTAAATTTAGAAATGTCCCTCCCTCACCCTTCAGGTAGTTGAAAATATTGAAAAAGCTTTAACTGGGAACTAGTTTATGTTTTCATTTAAACACCTGATGTTCTGTAAGTAGCACATATTGCACTAGTCAAACCATTATTTATAGTATTACATTAGGAAGTCAGAGACACACATGCACATTAATTTACTTCATTGTCATTTAGTTGTTGACACTGTCCCGTACATCGCAATAAACTGGAATGTTCTCCTGAACAAATCACTGAGTTAGTATTTGACGTTTGGCACTTCACGACTCACATAGGAAGAAAGATCGTTAGTCTGAAGACAGGTATCACTGGCCAAATCCTCACTGTCTTCTTTGGAGGTTCTCACAACAGGTCATGTCTTCACTGGAAACCCTGCTCTGCCACCAGTGGGAACCCTCAGACAAACTTCATAACAGTCACTTCAAGATTTCTCTCTCTCTCCCTCTTTCCTCAGAGATTTCTAACTTGTATGTTGACAGTGTCTCCTATAAGAGGAGGATGTGACCCTTGCAACATTCAGTTTTTCCTTCCAGTCTCACGAGTGTGAGCTAACATTTAACTGTTATTTGGCTGTCAACTTTGTAGTTAGTCTCTTTCACTTACCGTTTCTTAATCTTCAATTTAGATTAATTTTTTTCATAATTATGCTGTCTCTGACTGAATTTATCCTCAGTCTTCAAGCAGACCAAAGTGCTTTTTTATTTTTTATTTTATTTATTTATTTTTTAAAAGGTGCTCTTGTGCTCAAAAGATGACACCACATTATGTGTCCTTGGTGCTTGTATTTTTTTGGCCTCAATAACATGAGTGGAGACTGTATGTTTTGCTACCTCTGCAGTTCTGTAGTATTAGCCCTTTGAAAAAACAACGGTCTGTCGCAGATAAATGGGAAGAGCTTCAAGACTTGCCTGGCATCTTTGACGCCTAAGCTAGAATGGGAAGGAAGTGTCAACATTTACTAGGAATGCTTAACAAAATGTTGCAAATTGTCTGCTGTGTGATTTGTGTGGAAGAAGACCGAAATGTGTCGTGAATGGCTTTTAGTCACATATAGCTGTAAATTGGAGCAATTTAGTGAAACAGAAATACTAGCACTGAATCCGTTGACTTACACCACTGTCATTGTAGCAAAATGCAGAAACAAATTACCTCTCTTATTAGGCCAAAGCCATATCACAGTATGGGGATGCAAAGTATATATTTGGAAACAAGGTTATTAAACTGCAAAACAAAGTCACATTGGAGATGCAGTCTCAGTCACAAATATTTTACAAGAAACATAAGTTATTCTGATGCAGTTCTACAAACACAGAATATCAAAATATGATGATTGTTTTTTTAATTTCTGTATGAACTTCACTACTACTGTGCTTTGTCCCCCATCCCTCCTGAATTAAAGGGTCTTACTATTTCTTTTTTAGATGTTTAACGATTATCTTTTTGGGAAGATTAATCCCTTTGTGGTACCTTTTCTGTCAGCTTGAAAACAGCGATTATTGTTTTTATGAACGTTTCCAGACATCATTGACAGTAGAAGAGTGTTACAGTAAAGCTTTGAGGAAATAGGGGCAGACTCTGAAAAGCCTGCTGAGACATTGGATCAAGGAGTTCTTCCTATGTCAGGAAGAGGGTTCTGTGAAAAAAGCCCTGTTGAGTCGTTATAGAGAGATTAAGCCCTTATTGTGACCTATGTGACCTGGGTTTGATTAATGACTCAGACATCTGTTGGAGCTTAAATGAGAGGATGGGTGTGCCCATTGTTGGGGAGGATGTAAATCAGGGCCGTCCAATGCTACAGTCGCTCATGGGAGAGGCAGCAATGCGAACAGTGTCTTGGGGCAGACAGTCAGTCACCCAGCCACTTTAATTGTAGCCTTCATCACAGGAGCTTACACAGGGTAAAACATTATTGTTCCAATAATGATGCAAATTGCCTAGCATCAAGGAAATGGCTAGTGTAGATCAATGTGTGTGTATGTCCCTTTAAGAAGTTATCCAAGGGCTTGCACAAGTGTATAAATACTGTGCACATGCAAGTCTAACTGCCATTTTGTAGTACGCTGTTGAGATGTAAGCATGTATGTCTGTAAGGTCTATCTGTTAGTTTGTTCGTATGTTATGATGCTGCTATCCATCATTGTGTTTCTGTGTATAAAAGCATCTAAATGACCCCCCCCCCCAGTCTGCTTGCCTTATGTGTTAGAGAAGGACTAGCAACATGGTGCCAGAAGTGGCATGTCTAAAGGACATGGGATCAGAAACGGCATATGCAAAGGGCATGAAGTCCAAGATGGCTTGGCTAAAATTACTTAAGGCTCTTGCATTGGACTGATGGAATATACAGGAGTGAATCATCCCTAAAATGTGCAAACTTCGCAAAACAGGTCAGAAATGAATTTTGAGTATTAAAACTTGCTCAGCACTATTTCTTTTTGCATAATATGAAACGGGGCATACAGAACATTCTAAATGATATTTTCATAAGCCAATATGTACGATATTGATAAAAATATTCGAATTACTACAGAAAATGTTTAAAATAAAGTCTGAATTGCGTAATATAAATAAAATAAAGGGAAATGACTGCATTTTCTTAAAGCATGTATTTTTCGTATTAAGCAAAGATATCCGAGTTATCAGAAGCGTATAACGTGTTTGCATGTTTATGCAGTGTTATAGTAAAGCTATTTTGCAAAAGTGCAGCCATTACAAGGCATATTTCGGAGAATACAGCCATTACAGAGCATATTTCTCAAAGTGCACTATTTTGAATAGTTTGTTGTGCATTTACATGTTATTAAAAGCTCACAGAACTGTTGGTACATAATTACAATGGCCATATTTTCAGTGTATTTGTGTATACTTTGTGGGCATGGCAGATGGATTTCAAAAGCCCAGTGCACTTGTGTTTGACAGTAATATGGCATAGAACTAGTACGACATTTTCATACAGGCTGCATTTTCTGATAAAGATGACCATACAAAGGCATTTATTCGACTTAATTTAGCTGGATCAGAAGCCATTGAAAGGAAATATTGGAGAGGGGGAAAACCATCATATTGTTGTACAGACTGAGTCAAGGGAGAACCCTGGTGCTTAAAACGTAAATTTAGTGAAATGTGTAACCCCCAGACAAACGTTACATTGGAAGGGCACTTATTTTACACAGGGGATTAAAAGGCTTGAGAAACCTTTGCAGCATATATAACTGACCTGAGAAATAAGGCTAAAACATGCAGATTTTGTGATTTAAGGGATGAATTGATAAAGGACAGACTTGTGTGTGTGTGTGTGTGTGTGTGTGTGTGTCTGTCTGTCTGTCTGTGTGTGTGTGTGTGTGTGTGTGTGTGTGTGTGTGTGTGTGCGTGTGCGTGTGTGTGTGTGGTATAAAAGATGATGCTGTGAGAAAGATTTTGCTTTGTGACAGTGATGTAACTTTAAATAAGGCCATTGAGATTTGTCAGATGTATGAGCTCACAGAAAAGCACACAAGTATGCTTACAAATGAGAATAGCTCTAGAAGGCAGAGTGACAAAGCTTATGTTGATAGTATGCAGCAAGTTGTTAAAAGAAACTGGCCCAAGCACATTGCATGGTAAACCCCAGAACTTTCTAGCAAATTCCAGAGTTCACACAGTCTCAGTGAAGCACAAGAATGAGTCAGCAAACTCAAAGCATGGGCCCCAACCTAGTTTTATTGACAACTGTCGTAATTGTGGTGGAAGTCATGAATCTAAAAAGGAAATATGTTTAGCTTTTGGTCAACAATGCCACAAATGCTGTAAATGAAATCACTTCAAAAGATTTTGTAAATCAAAAGGCCCGCATTCATTTATTGAAAGGGAACATTTTAAGAAATTAGTTGATAAATTAGAAAGCCATGACGCAGGGATTGCAGGCTACTCTTTATGTTGTTGTTGGTGTGTCAGTGCTTCATGAAACAGTCAATGCAGTAATTTTAAGGGCAATGAATGAAGTATTTTGCACTGTTCAGATAAATGGCAAACCCACAGAGCTGAAAGTTGATACAGGTTCCAAGTGCAGTGTTATGTCAGCAGAAACATTTGCAAGAGAGTGTAAAGGTCAAAAGCTTGATTTGTCAAGGTGTGCAAAGCTTGTTGCTTATGGAGTTTAAGAAATTCAAACTGAAGGCTCAGTAGTGCTTTCATGTTACTCTGCTGAATGTAGCTACGATTTGTTATTCTGTGTGGTCAAGAGGCACGTCCAGTCATTATTAGGGTTCAGAGACAGTTTGAAAGTGGGACTACTTTCATTTAACAAGGAAGTCCATCATGTTAGCTTAAAAGACCACTATTCTAGTTTTGCCCAGTACATTTTGTCTACCTATGCTGATCTGTTCAAAGGCAAACTAGGCAAACTTCCAGATGTGTATTCCATCAAGTTAGACCCAGAGGTCATTCCAGTATCAGACCAGCACATAAAGCTCCAATAGCCATGCAAGACAGAGTCAAGGCTGAGCTAAATAAAATAGTGCAAAAAGTGTGATTTGTCCAGTTGAAATTCCAACTGAATGGGTATCTTACATGGTGGTAGCCCATAAGAAAAGCTCAGATGACATCAGAATATGTATTGATCCAAGAGATTTGAACAAAGCACTAAAAGGACCTCATCATCCAATGCACACAGTTGAAGAAGTCACAGCCTTAATGCCAAATGCCAGTATTTTTTTCTGTCTTAGATGAAAAGAGCTAATTTTGACAAATTCAGCTTGACAAAAAAATCCTCAGTGTTCACTATGTTCAGTATTCCGTTTGGCAGGTACGGATTTTTGAGAATGCCATTTGAGATAAATTCTGCAAGTGAAGTCTTTCAACAAGGAATGGAGCAAATTTTTTCTGGGTATTCTTTGGCCATTATAGTAGATGATATACTAGTACGAGGTTGTGATGAAGCAGAGCATGGCAGAAATCTCAGAAAAGTTCTGGAAAGGGCACATTTAGTGAATCTTAAGCTCAATCCACACAAATCCAACTTCAGGCTACAAGAAGTTACTTATGTAGTTCATTTATTTACTCATACAGGCCTATGACCAGACCCTTTAAAACAAACAGCCATTTTTGAGATGCCAACACCAGACAATGTTCAAGCCTTGCAACATTTTCTTGGCATGGTCAAATACCTAGGCATGTTCATTCCAGACTTGAGCCAACTTTCAGCACCACTCAGAGAGCTGACACATAAACATGTTTTCTGGTCTTGGTTAGAGCAACACCAAAAAGCATTTGATATCCTGAAACAGAGAATTACTAGTCTACCATCTCTCAGATACTATGATGTTCACAAACCAGTTACACTTTCTTGAGATAATTCGAAATTTGGGATAGATTCAGTCATTCTACAAGAAGATCAACCTGTTGCCTATGCATCAAGAACACTTATCCAAACTGAGATGCAGTATGCCCAGATTGAGAAAGAGCTTTTGGCAATTGTGTTTGCATGTTTGAAGTTCCATGATTATGTTTATGGTAGACCTATCCAGATTGAAACAGATCACCAACCTATAGTCACTATCTTGAGAAAGCCTATGCATTCAGCTCCTGTCAGACTACAACGCATGATGCTGAGATTGCAAAAGTACAATTTCAATCTTGTCTACAAGGAAAGCAAACTTCTTTATCTTGTTGATACATTATCCAGACTGCCTAGGAACACCACAGAACAGCACAAGAATGGGAACCTTGATTATGAAGTCATAGAAGTGAGAACATTTTCTTCCACACGTCTTGATGAACTGAGAGGTCACACAGCCACAGATCCAGTTTTACAAAGGCTCAACCACTTTATCAGTCAAGGATGGCCGTCAGAGCAATCTAGTTTACCTGAAGAAGTACAGCCTTATTTTCCATTCAGAGATGAGATTTTGTCTGACAAAGGTATCATTATGAAAGGTCCAAAAGTAATTGTTCCAAAGCTCTTGCAACAAGAGTACATTACTGTCTTGCATTGTGGTCACCCATGAGTCGATTCAAACCAAAAGAAGGGTGAGAGGACTAGTATTTTGGGTTTCTATGTTACAAGACTTTGAGAGAGCACTTTCATTTTGTTCAGTGTGTAATAGTACTAAGACACATCAACAGAAGAAACCACTTCAGCTTAACCAGATTTCTGAGCTACCTTGGTCGACAGTAGCCATTGATATCTTCAAGTGGAATGGTCAACATTATTTGGTGTTGGAATCTTAACTCTGATTGGTTCGAGATTGACCTATTTCCTAACCTAGCACCCAGTACTGTCATTACTAAGGTGAAGTGTCATTTTGCTGTGCATGGTAGCCCACACAAAGTTATTTCTGACAATGGCACACAATTTACAAGCCAGAAGTTCAAAAGATTTGCTGAATAATGAGACTTTACTCATGTCACAAGTAGCTCAGAGTACCAGCAACCAAATGGTTTGGCAGAACGTGCAGTTCATAGTGCAAAACAGTTACTTGAGAAGACAAAATGAGATAATAGTGATGTTTTCCTGAATCTCTTGAATCTGAGAAATGTTCCTCATGATAAACATCTTGGCTCACCTGCTCAGAGACTTCTGTCGAGACAAATTAGAACCACATTACCAATCAGTGGTCAATTGTTGGTTCCATGTGTCAAGAACAACAGGTCAGTGAAAGCCAATCTGTCGAAGAAGCGCCTAATCCAGAAGTCCTACTATGATAAAACCAGCAAACCACTCAGTCCATTATGAGAGGGAGAAGTGGTAAGGATGCAGATGTCCAAAGCTTATGATCAGATTGGTGTTGTGAAGGGGTCTATAGTAGAACATCGAAGTTTCAAAACTTCGAACTTTCTAATATAGACCCCTATTCAGTGAAAGCTGAAAACATTGAACACACAGAACAGTGAATTTTTTCCTAGAGAAAAAAATTGCTGTTCCAAAACACATATACACAACACAAGCACACCAAACAAACAGCAATCCACACACATACATCTAAAATCGACCTAACCCTACACTAAACTATACACACACCACTAACTATCCACTTACCCTAACCCAAACCCTAACCCTAAGGTCTCTCACTATTGCGCACTCACCTCACCCTTGCCCTAACCCTAACTCACCTACCCCGCCCTAACCCTCAAGTCCACACAATCGCACACTTACCTGATCCGCACCCTAACCCTAACTCACCTAACCCACCCTAACCCTCACGTCCACACAATCGCACACATACCTAACCTGCACCCTAACCCTAACTCATCTAACCTGCCCTAACCCTCATGTCCACACAATTGCACACATACCTAACCTGCACCCTAACACTAACTAACCTAACCCGCACTCAATCGCACACTTACCTGAACCCGACCCATAACTTTCCACCACAGCGCTGAAAATACCGAAGCAACAGAAACGGACAACCAAATTCTTTCCTTAGGAAGAAATGTGGTTTCCTGTTGCTTTGATATTTTCAGCTTTCACTGAATAGGGGTTGATATTAGAACAGTCGAAGTTTTGAAACTTCGATGTTCTAATATAGACCCATCATGAAGAATATTGGAATCACAAGAAGCAGTTTTTAGGCAGAATCTGAAGCATTTGAGACCAGTGTCCAAGCCTATACCACAGCACATAGCCTGTGAGAAAGACTCTTTATCTCAGAGTGAGTTGTCCAGTGTGCCAAGTCCTGAGGAAGTTCCAGAGGACATTCTTGTTCTTATGACAAATACAGAAGTTCCTGATATGATATGTGCACCGCAGAATGTACCTGCTGCTAAATTTGGTTCACACTGTTATGTTACGAGATATGGTCGGATCTCTAAACCCTGTGACACATTCGAAGCAACTTTGGACATGAATATTGTGTTTTGTTTCTAATGTATATAGTAATGCATGTCTAACTCGAATATTGTTTTTTAAAAAGGCAGTATTTTTAAGAGAGGGATGTAGATCAATTTGTGTATATGTACCTTTAGGAAGCTATCCAAGGGCTTGCACAATTGTATAAATACTGAGCATATGCAAGTCTAACTGCCATTTTGTATGAAGCTATTGAGATGTAAGCATGTATGTCTGTAAGGTCTGTCTGTTAACTAGTTCGTTCATACTTTATGATGCTGCTATCTATCCTGATGTGCTTCTATATATCGCTTGTTTGTCTTATGTGTTAGAGAAGGACGAGTGACAGTTAGGAAAAGGTTTAAATTTCACTGTCATAAGTGGAGATAAGTCCTATCAGGCCAGTGTCTGACCAAATGCTGTCTCATAGTCAAATTCTAGAGTTTGTTCAGTTTTTGAGCAACACATAGTCTCCTTCCATGACCTTGGAAGAAAAAAAATAATCTCCATCCAAACATAAGAAAAAAGTCCTAGTAATGTTGCAAGAAGCAGCAGTGCAGCCATCCTTTAAGAAGAGAAAAGTTGTTTTTCAGTTCTCTCAGAACTAGGAGACTTGAAATCAGTCTACAATCTCAAATACCTGAATATTTTCATTTGATGCAAATACTTCAGTATGTTACCATTTTAGATTTTTGTAAACCTGGGATACTGCATTTCAGGTATTTGGATTACCTTCATGCATACGTTAATTCACTTAGCCCCCAGGACATTTCTCAGGTTTCATATTGAAGGGCAAGACTTTATCCTTTCAGCTTGATTTTATTTTTATGGCATTACTAGGTGTTTTGCACCTATAGCTGTCTATGTTAGAGGCGTAAGCATTTATGTTTTTTTTATGTATATAGATAATAGATTTCAATAGCACCTTTCAGCTTCCAGCTTCGTGTGGCCACAGAAAACCCTGTTTGAAGTCCTTAAGATCATGACCATCAGTGAAAACTTTCATTTGAACCCTGCTTAGGTTGCAGCCTTTCTTTGCGGATGAGGGCACTTTTATCATTCACTGTTGTTAGACGGCTTTGGAGAAACTGTATGTTCCTGTTCATGCCTAAGGATCCATCCATCCATTCTCAACCCCTTTTTGCACATGAGGTTGGGGTGTCACTTCAACAGTGACAATCATCTCAAGCCATGGTTTACACCTCCAGGTGGCTAGCCCTGCCACGGTAGTTCATCGCTAACACACACTTGCAACTAGCTGTTGTGCCCCTGTGCGAGGCTGTTTATGAAAGCTATTTAAAATTTACTTATAGCATCATCTAAGGGGAGGATTTTTTTAGGATTTTCCATTTAATAGACATACCTCTCAATTGTCCAGGTTTCAGAAGAATGTCCAGATGTTTACCTCATGTTTTTGGTTTGATCCTCTTAAAATTTGTGGTTTTCTGACAAATTACTCAGGATTGCAATCACTAAGTAATAACTCACATTTGAGTTCCAGACTTTTATATAGCTCAGAAATGCATACTAACACAAAACTGTTATTCTAGCAAATTTTTAAGTTTGTAAGAGCAATATTTAAAATATATCCCTATATTTATGCCTTTGTCCACCCATTATTTAGGCTTTGTCCGGATTTCTTGCACTAAAGGTTGAGAGGTATGTTTAAAGATGATAAGTTAGTAATGAATATTTCTTGTCTTTGTCAGATGGTGTTTTGTTTTATAAACATGCAATTTAAGTGGATGTGTGACTGCATGAAATGTTTTGGCGATGTTTTACGCCGGATGCCCTTCCTGACGCAACCCTCCCGATTTATCCGGGCTTGGGACCGGCACAAAGAAATGCACTGGCTTGTGCGAGTCCCCGTGGACTATGATGTTTGCAGATGACATTGTGATCTGTAGTGAAAGTAGGGAACAGGTGGAGGAGACCCTGGAGAGATGGAGATATGCTCTAGAGAGAAGAGGAATGAAGGTCAGCAGGACTAAGACGGAATATATGTGTGTGAATGAGAGGGAGGATGGAGGAATGGTGAGGATGCAAGGAGTAGAGGTGGCGAAGGTGGATGAGTTTAAATACTTGGGGTCAGTAGTTCAGAGTAACAGTGAGTGTGGAAGAGAGGTGAAGAAGAGAGTACAGGCAGGATGGAGTGGGTGGAGAAGAGTGCCAGGAGTGATTTGTAACAGACTACCTGTAAGAGTGAAAGGGAAGGTCTACAAGAGGGTAATGAGACCAGCTATGTTATATGGGTTGGAGACAGTGGCACTGACAAAAAGGCAGGAGTTTGAGCTGGATGTGGCAGAATTAAAGATGTTAAGATTTGCACTGGGTGTGACGAGGGTGGACAGGATTAGGAATAAGTATATTAGAGGGTCATCCCAGGTTGGAAGGTTTGGAGACAAAGCCAGAGAGGCACGATTACGTTGGTTTGGACATGTGCTGAGGAGGAATGCTGAGTATATTGAAAAAAAGATGCTAAGGATGAAGCTACCAGGTAACAGGAAAAGAGGAAGGCCTAAGATAAGGTTTATGGATGTGGTGAGAGAGGACATGCAGGTGGTTGGTGTGACAGAGCAAGATGCAGAGGACAGGAAGAAATGAAAACAGGTGATCTGCTGTGGCGACCCCTGACGGGAACAGCCGAAAGAAGATGATGAATTTAAGTGGATGTGTGAGATGTCTGGTTGTATAGATTGGGTGATGGTCACTGAGAGAGTTTGATATTCTACCCTGTGGTGGTGAATTTCCTAGGGTCTGATACTAGGATCCAATCTAATAAAGCATTTGATGTTTTGCTGTAATGTGAAGGGCAATTAATTAGTTGTGTGAAACCATATAAGTTCATGCTAGATACAGGGTAAAGGTTATGTCCAACCAATTGATATTGACATCACCTATTAGTACTTTTTTTCTTGTGGAATTGTTATGGATATCTAATGTAGGATATCTTCCAGATTAGCTGTATTGTCGCAAAGAGAGATGCTTTTTTTTTATATTTGTTTATTTTCAGGAAAGAGATAAGAAACAATGCTGAACTTAATTTTGGTATTGGTTTGTTGTAGGGGGAAATGTGGCAGTTGTTGGGAAATATAAATGCAATGCCACCACCCTTCCTCTTTATATGGTCAGATATAGCCGGGGGGGGGCACGTATAATTTTTGAGTTGTTTAAGCCATGTTTCAGTTATAGCGAAAATACCAGGTTTGTGTTGCATAATCCAGGTATGTAGTTTGGTAGATCCAATATTGTCTTTTTTGTCTGATTCAACTGTGGGTTATCAGATCCGCCTGGATCTGACCTTGGCACTGATGGTGAACCTTTTTGGTTCCAGGGCTCTGACTCGTCCCCTACCTATAATTCCCTGGTCTTTATCCTACTGCCTCAGATGTTGTTTGCCGCATGACGTGTAAGGTCATGCTTCCGAGATCTCCATTACATCATATCCTTTGTGGTACTTTTTGTTCAACTCCTCCCTTACCAAGAGAGTTTTACATTCCCTCTCTAGTTTGTTATTATAAAGCTTGCTAGATATTTTGGTGTGTTTTTTCTAGTTAGTATTGGCATTTAAAGTTGTTGGGTAAGGTAGTTAAATATTTCCTAGATCTTACAGAGTAGTTTTTTAGTGTTTAGAGTATTTCTAGCTTAGTCTTCTTTAACCTTGCATTTGCATCTAAGTAAGATAAATAGGTTTAGTCAGCCAGTAGTTATTGTGTCTTTTACTTTTTCTTCATGGCTAATGGTCAACAGTTTTAAAAATGTATGAAGTAAGGGCATAATCTACCCCCTCAAGACCCACACTCCCTCTGTGTATATTGTATAGGGTCTACTCATTTAGACTCTGCATGTCAAGCCTGTGCTTTTTTTAGTGCTCAAGCATCACAAACCATTCATGAAAAATTAATTCTCAAGGGACTCCTTCCTCCCCAGACGGGATGTCCTACCTCTTCCTAATCCACTTCTTCTTCAAAAGCAAAGGACAAGGAATTGGGAGATAAGATACCTTCAGAAAAGGACAAGAATAAAATAAAAAAATATATCAAAAGAAAAAACAAAAAAAAAGGGGGGGACTCTAAGAAGTCTCATTAAGAAACAAAAAAAGGGACTTTGAGAAGTCCCATTAAGAGGTCGCTGGATCTATCCCGGTCTTCAGAATTGGATTCCAAGGTACCGAGACTATGGGAGCTGACAATTTCTCTGCACCATGAGTCTCCATCTCAGCACCATTTTTCACCAGATCTAGTCAGCCACAAAATTCATTCTCCAGTACTTCAAGAGAAGTGCTACTCCGGACCACCATCGGTGGTGTCATCATTCCAGTCTTCGAGAAGTCTGACCGAATAGGTTTTCAACAGAATGATGAGAAAATTTCTCAGGATACACATACAGCTTGGGTTTCTCTCGGTACCATCCTCTGGGAATGTACTGAGTGCTGTTCCATCTACCCCACCTCTGTGCTGTCTTTTGGAACCAGCTTGTCTATCGGCACCAGTACCTTTGTACCCAGTCTGCCATGGAGCACATTTGTCGGAGTTGATAGTTCAGGCAACTTTGACTCTGACTGGTTCTCTAATTCTTTCAGATTCAATGTGTTCAGATCAGAATGTCAGAGTCAAAGTGTCTAGGCCCTTCTGTTCTCTGGTCTCCCTTATCTCCAAGGACAGGAGGGAGCCATCAGAGCTGGTGGCCTCTTCAGTATTTGAAGCTTTCCTTCGGGTCCTGTCAATGCTGGGGAAAAGATGCGCTCTTCAGGGTTGGCACTGTCCAAACTCCAGCTTGAATCAGCTTCCATTTTTCATCCTTCTGTCAGACAGTCAGGCCCACAGGCTTCCCAGGCACACTGCTATATTATCTCCTAGTCTAATTCTGAACCCTCTGACATTCCCCCTCAAACTATTCATATGAAACAGACGTGTAAATGAAAGCACTTAGAATCTTCTCCCGAGTCTGTCACCAAAGACACTCACTTGGAGGAAGGTGAAGGCTCCCCAAGATCCCCTTCCAAAGACATCACATTTCATGAGATCCTGGAGTTTATGAAAAGAGAGAGGGGGTGGTCCACAGTTAGTCCATCTTCTGAAGAGTCAGTATTCTTGAAGCTTTTAGGTCTAACTCAACTTCCTCTTGGGTGTTAACACCTGTTGATCCACTCATTGATTTGATGGCTTAACAACAGGCATGGAAGGACACTGACATGGTAAAGCCAATCCCAAAAAGCCAGATAAGATTCCATCCACCCATATAGACGGGGAGACATTGGTGCAAGGGTCCGTTGATAGATGCGATGGTTGTAGCAGCAGCCACAAAGAAGGAACTGTCCAAAGAGAGTTCCTCAATCCATTCACCAGTAGGGAGTTTAGGGCAATAGACTGATTTTGGAAACAAACCTATACTTCTGCGACCTTTGCTCTCAGGGCACTGAATTATCTAGCCCATGTCAACAGATTTCAGAGAGACTTGACCAAGAAAAATCTCCAAGTCTGTCTCAGGTGTGCTTACCTGTAGCACATCCAAGAGAGAATTGGGTGTGCTACCAGTAGATGTCCAGAAGACAGTAGATTTCTCAGCTATGCACCCTACAATCTTCATCTAATGTAGCCATGCATCTGCTCTCAATTGTAGCTCATGGCACAGCTGGGACAGCAGGTACCAGCATCTCCATTCACTGTAATGCTTGGATGCGTCTTTTCAACTTTGTGGAAAGCTTTAGGAAGTCCTTCACCAAAGCCCCCTTTGATGGGTCCACACTGTTTGGATCTAAAGTTAAAGAGATTCTCACCAGGAGTCAGTAGGATAGTAAGACTCTCTCTACAGTAGGTGTCTGCTTCTCCATGCCCTAGAAATCTTACTCCAGGAATGAGTGGGCTGGAAAGAGGATGTGGTTCAGAAAGTCACAGAACCCTTATAAGGAGACTCTTGGCAATAGACCTGCTCTTAATTGGGGAAAAGGTAACTATAATGGAGGTCGTCCCAGAGACAGGGGCAGACCACACAATCAGGCTTTTTGCAGACCGTTCTCCGAAAAGCCCTTTCCGCATCCCTGAAGTGTTGCCCGACTGCTGCACTCTGGAGGCAGTCAGGGGATGTTTATCTTTTCACCTACAAGTTTGGCAAAACATAATCACAGATTCATGGGTGCTAAACGTAATCTCCAGAGGTTATTCCATACTGTTTTCCCTTCCTCTTTGCACACAAAAAAAAAGTTGCCAAAGTTCCACTAGTCAGTGGCAACTTGCAACAGCAAGGTTAGCTGCTAACAAAAAAAAAAAAAAAAAAAAGAAAAGAAAAGGAGTCATTCAACCAGTCCCCATATATCAAATAGAGTCCGGAGTCTACTCACAGTTCTTTTTAGTAAAACAGGGAACCTCGGATCCATTCTGGACCTGAGTCATTTGAATCAGTATGTCAAACAGACAAAATTCTGGATGGTCACATTACAGTCCTCATCCTCACAGCCCATCTGCCTTAGAGGTGGTGGAGAGGGTTTTTTGCCTATCCTAGGGGATTTCCAGTTCTTCCACCATCAGATCTAATGCCTGCCCCCATTGAGTCTGTCATTGAAGTCTCTCGTCTTCCACCGGGACAGCAGGTGCTGCAAAGCCCCTAACCACTTCCCACTGTGAAACCCTCTTTTTCTTCTGATTACGCCCCAGAGTATCCCACTAAGGAGGTCCCTTGGAAGAACAGGGGTAAAAGGAGACACCTGGATTCCTTGCAGGAATTTGTCACTACAGACACTGACTTTGGGGAAGGGAAGGGTCCACCAGATAGCCACCTGAAGATGTCTCCTTTGTGAACATCCTAGAGATCCTCCACCAGAAGGGTGGATGGCCCTCCCAAAGCCCTAGTGTTGAGGAGTCAGTGCTGTTAGTAGCCTTTGGCACTGGCCCATCTACATCTTGAGTGTTTTCCCCATGGGGCACCCTCTTTTGAGTTAGTTTCCATTAGGGTATGGGAGGATCTGAACACTGTAGAGCCCATACCTTAGTGGGCTGACAGGATAATAAGTACTCCCTTGGACAAATCCCACTGGGCTAAAGGGATCCCAGTAGATGCTATGGTTGTCACGACAGCCAACAAAAAGGAGCTAGCACAGGAAAGCTCCACTGTCCATGCCACTAACTGGGAGTCTAAGGCTTTGGACAGGTTCAGCAAGAGAATTTATGCTTCATCCACATTTGCCTTATGAACACTGAACTGTTTGTCCCATTTTACCAGGCTACAGAGTGATCCAGTGAAGGAAATTTCTAGCTCAATCCTAAGTCCATGTCTGAAGAGGAACGCAACACATTTTCCTCCAAAATGGCCATTCTCCAATCAATATCTAATTCATCCATGAGGCTGATTCCCCATGCGGCTGAAGGCACCTTGAGGGCCGCTGGTTCTGGCATTGCTGTTGGGTGTCATGCCTGGATGCGGCTGAGTGATTTTGCGGAACCTTTCAAGGCATCATTTTTCAATGCACCCTTTGATGGTTCTCTCTGTTTGGCCTAACAGTTTGTGAAACACTCTCCCTCAGCAAGAAGGATGGGAAGACCTTGTGTACCATGAGAATCTATTTTTCCACTCCACAAAATCCTTTTCCAGGAATCAGCATGGAGGGGCAAAACTATGGTTCAGGAAATCTTAAATTTCTTTTCAGGAATCTCAGGGAGACTTTTCCCCCAGAGGCAGGTGGGGAAACAGTTAGAATGGTAAATGCCACTCCAGAGGCAGAAGGGGGTCCACAGAATTAAGGGTCTCAGAATTCCTCCTTGAACAGACGCTCCTGAAGGGTTGCCTAACTGCCTGTTTCTGGAGGCAGTTGGGGGGGGTGCTTATACTTGCACCCAGAAGCCTGGATGGCCATCACAAACGATCAATGCGTGCAAAGGATCGTATCCAGAGGATATTCCATTCCCTTCTTAAATCTTCCGAAATCAAAAAGTTACCTCACAGATGTGCCACCCAGTCAGAGGGAGGCAACAGCTCTAGAAATGACAAAGCTGCTCCAAAAAAGAGTCATCCCTGAGGTCCCTCTTGACCAAATTGGATTGGGTGTCTACTCAAGGTTCTTTTTATTACCAAAGAAAATGGGGACCTATGGCCAGTTTTGGATCTAACATCCCTGAGCAAATCAGTAAAAAGCTTGAAATTCAGGATGGTCGCGATCCAATTCATCATACCTCTTCTGAAGATAGGCGACTAGATGTGCTCAGTAGACCTGAAGGATGTGTACTACCATATCATAGGAGAGGTACTCCAGATGGCATCTTAGTTTCAGGCTGGGAGACAGTTATTACCAATTTAGAGTGCTTCCATTTGGTCTCACCACAGTCCCGAGGGTGTTCACCAAATGCATGGCAGTAGTTGCAGTTCATCTCAGACTGCAGGGATTCTATGTGTTTCCTTATCTGGATGACTGGATCCTAACCACTTCAACCAGGCATCTACTCATTCAAGCTGGGGATTACCTGTCACAACTAGCTCCCAGGCATAACTGTAAACACACAAAAATCGCAGCCCAGTCCTGTCCAGCTAATAGACTTTATTGAAGTTTATTTGGACACTACCAGAACTATGGCCTTTCTATCTCCAGACAGGGTGTCGACTCTTGAGATTTTATGTCTCACATATCCTAGCAATCCCATTACCTCCAGCGAAACTAGTTCTATGGCTGCCATGATGCTACTGCCTACAGCATGCTTACATATGTGAATCCTACAGTGGACGTTAGTTCAGTGGTCATTACGTCAGCATTCTCTGACTCAGTCTATAAAACTGTTGAGGGTTTGCAAAGACTCTCTTCTCTGGTGGCTTCATTCCTCAGAAGTCTGCCAAGGTCATGCCTTTATTCTTCCCCCTGCCAAATGCCACACTAGCCACAGATGTCTCCCATTTGGGTGGGTGCATTTTCTGGGATGGATGGTCCAAGGAATGTGGTCGCCCCAGGAGACTAAGTTGCATATCAACATTCTGGAGATGAGAGCAGTTCTTTTAGCATTGCAGGCACTACACGACTTACTTTGTTTGGGGACCATTGCAGTTCAAATGGACAGTATGTCAGTGCTATGTTACATCAACACAAAAGGGGGAACTAGATCTTACTCACTGTATTGAGAAGCAATGAGAGTGTAGCGATGTGCGATCTGTGCCAAATGCTTTCTAGTTGCAACACACATTCTGGGGGAGTCCAGCATTCTAACGAGCAGGCTAAGTAGAATGGTAGTGATATCTCAATACCTCACAAGTGATTTCTGAACCAGTCAGTGACAAACATGATCTTTCACGAATGGGGTCAACTTTGCTGCGTCCTCTGCCTCTCCCCTCAGTAACAATTGCAACAAGTTCTTTGCCTTGATCCCTTCTCAGGGACAGCCCCCGAGAGATGCTGTAGTCCATGCTTGGCCTCCCAGTCTACTTTATGCATTTCCGCAGTTACCTGATTCCCAGATTCCTTCAGAAAGCTCATCAGTTGAACAACAAAGTAATCTTCATTGCTCCTTTCTGGCCTCGCCAGATTTGCTTCACCTTCCTTTGGTCTCATCTACTTTGTCCGCCATGAGCTCTGGAACCTCTTCAAGACCTGTTGTCCCACTCCTCATGACAGACTCATCCACATCTTCAAGGTTTAAGATTAACCGTATGTTTTCTCCAGTTCTAATGTTAGCTAGACATTCCAGGCTTTCATCCCCGGTCCAAGAGCTTTTGATATCAGCTCACAAAGCATCTACTAGGAAGATATATAAAGGCAAATGGAAAAGATTCTCTATTTGGGTTCAGCAGAAGCTGATAGATCCTTTTATGGCTTCTGTTCCTGTGATTTTTGATTTCCTGGCCTTTCTCTTCTGGAACGGAGCCAGCTATTCCTTGGTGAAGGTTCAGTTGGCAGCCATTTTGCATTTCCACAGTGGGGAACATTCTGTTACTGTAACTTCTTCTAAACTGTGATTGTTTTTTTCTCAGGGATACCTTTTTACTCCATCCCCCAGTCAAGGATCCAACCCTCCTTGAGCTCTACAAGCCTTGGTTCTTCCTCCCTTTGAACCAGCAGCTAAAGTGGATGTGAAGTTTCTGTCCTGGAAAACAGGTTTTTTAGTTGCTATTACATCAGCAAAAAGAGTGTCTGAGCTCCAAGCCTTCTCTACTAAACCACCTTACTTGATCTTCCATAAGGATAGTTTCCTTATGGACCAATCCATCCTTTTTACCAAAAGTGGTCACAGAAAACAATATCAGTCGGTCCATTCATTTTTGTTTTTCTTCCCTAATTTCCAGAATAAGGGAGAATACACGTGCATCTTCTGGATGTTCATAGGCAATTACGTTTTTTATCTGGACAGGACAAAAGCCTTCAGAAAATCTGACCGGCTGTTTATATCTTTTTCAGAAGTGAGGAAAAGCACAGCAGTCACTAAACCTACTCTGACCAGATGGTTTGCTGACTGCATCTCCTTTGTTTATGCATCAAAAGGTATGTCCTTGCCAGGGCGTGTCAAAGCTCATTCAACGAGATCTATGGGAACTTCTCAAGCCTTTTCATTGAGAATGTCAATTAATGATATCTGTGCAGCTGCCTCCTTTATTTCTCATTACAAACTACACATCATTTCCAGGAACAGAGCTGCTTTTGGTTCTACAGTGCTTTAGAATATCCTTCCACAAGGGCCACCTTAGGTTCTGTGTTTTTGGGGACTCTCCCACAGGTTGAGGAACAAATGAAAATGACAACATCAGATAAAGAAGTTATGTTCTCACAATAACATTCCATCTGTGTTGTTCATTTTCATTCTTCCTCAACCTCCCCACCCTCCTTCCCCCTGCCCTCTTTTCCATGTAGACCTGATGGCGTTGGTCTCTATCAGGAACTGTAGTTCCTGATAAGAGCCCCTGAACCTTTTTCCTCTTCTATATCTATATAGATGTCTTTAGCTGTATAATTTTTAGCAAACTTGATCTGAGGTATTCTGGGGGAAGGAGGCATTATAGGATAGAGAGTAGGAAATTGAGCATCGAATCTTGAGCTTGGAAAGTGGCCGAGTTGGATCCGAAACTCACAGGACAAGGAAGAATGAAAATGGACAACACAGATAGAATGTTGTAGTAAGAACATAACCTCTTTTTATGTCTTATAGAGCTTTACTCCCTGGGCCTTTGTTGAAAATGGATTTTATGCACAGTCAAGCTTTCCCAATGATCAAATGTCAAATAAGACAAATAAGTAAATGAATACCTTTTGACACATCAGCATTTTGTCCAGGCAGGAGATTACTGTAGTTCATTCTGGATGGACAGTACTTCCAGGGCAAATGTTATTGGACTTTGTGCAGTGGCCAGAATATTCACCAGAGGGTTAGCAGTTGTAACAGAAGCCTTGCAGTTGAAAGATTCCCAGGTCTTCCCAAACTTTGATGGTGGCACCCTTATCCAGTGACTGCCTTGGAAGCATTCCCCTTTTTGACCATTCCTTAATATGTTACCCCTCTTTTTATTCCTTCTCTGAGGATATCCTTTATCAGGGCAGAATTGGACATTCTCTGCTATTTATTGTGCCTGCCCTTGAGAGGGCCTAGGAAGCTTTAGTTTTGGCATCCTGTGTGAGAATACAGTACAGAATCCAGGCTTGGACATTTATATATTTATTTTACATTTGTTGACCGGGCTAGTCTAACTGGATACATGTCCATTTTCAGTAGAGGCCCGGGGAGAAAAGCTCCAGGAAAACATACAAAATTAATAGAGGATATAACAGAAACAATGTAAACAGCAGTAATTGTTACATAAAAACATTATACCAAAAAATTGATTAAAATTTTTTTTTTTTGTTACATTGTTACACCTTCTGGATATAAAGCTGTAATAATAACCTTGGTGCCGTTTGCATATCTGCGGTTGTGGGTGCTTGGACTTTCTTTTGGTGACAGACCCGTGTTGCAGGCCTCTGGTGTCTGTGCATGTTTGTCTGAACCCAATGTGCTTTTAGAGTATTTGCTGTCTTTTTCAGATGTAGTGTTACCCTGGAATTAAGGTTCATCTCTCACTAGCTTCTGCCTTTTATAATACTTTACATGACTATGCACTGGTGCAGCTAGATGTTTCTAAAACATACTTAGAGGCCTAATGCTTTTCAGCCCTCCAATATGAATCCTTATCTTTTTAAGGCTTTGCTTTTATTTTTGGTGAGGTTGACTTGAGACACTGGCTTCTTATGATAGTATTTTTATCTTTTGGAAGACACTGCTTTTATTGGTCTGTACTTCAACTTGAGCATTCTGTGCTTCTGGCATTATGGCTTGTAGAGGTTTTTCCTTGCTCTTTGTAAGGATAGTGTGTGTGTGATAACTAATTTCACATTCCTTCAAAAGGTAGTTTGAGTTGCTGTTAATTACTCTGTTCATCTTCAGCTGTATTGTTCACCTGTATCTAACCTGGTGATGCAGGAAGATAACTAAGGTATAGATCTACTGCAAGAAACACTATCAGTGATGCAGAAATAATGTCATTAAATATATAAAATTGTCTTCTAACTTGTAATCAGTTTACTAAGGTCACACACCTGAACTGTTTTGTTGTTTTTTTTATACATTTCTTTTATAAACAGGACTTGCAAGCTCAGGATAGAGCCCACCGAATTGGTCAACAAAATGAAGTCAGAGTACTACGTCTGTGCACTGTGAACAGTGTGGAAGAAAAGATTCTTGCTGCAGCAAAGTATAAACTCAATGTTGACCAAAAAGTTATACAGGCTGGCATGTTTGATCAGAAGTCCTCAAGCCATGAAAGAAGAGTATTTCTGCAAGCCATCTTAGAGCATGAAGAACAGAATGAGGTAAGAACTAAAGCTGGTAATGACCATTCATATTTTTGACACCTAATAGCCCTGTCCATTAATAAGTGTAGGTTACAGGTGCTCTAGCAGGCTGGTATAACTCAGTTTAAGAAACTGAATCAGGAGGACAGTCTTCCCTATATAGGTGCATGTAGAGTCATCGTCCCTTCAGTCTTGTACATACTTACATCACCCAGCAGAACATTTGTCTGCGTAGCCTCTGAACAACTCACTTAACCAGACAATGCTCCCAGGCTGTGTATAAATAGGTAAATGTGGATTAGTGCTGTACCCAGATTAATAAATGCAAATAATAGTCTTGTCAAATAAATAGTTTGCCTTATATCTGTAAGTCCTTCCTTTATTGCTTCCCTTTTTCCTTCACGCATCTCTTGCCCTGTTGAATAAATTATTTGTATTGTTCTTTACTGCCCACTCTGGTAACCCTATTCATGTATCAACCACTTTGTCTGTTTAGTAGTTGTAACCTCTTTTGCTTTCACCTATCCTTGATTTGGAATTATGTTTCCTTGTCATTTTTCTAATCTTATGTATCTAGATCTTATTGCTTCTTTCCCTTCATTCTTGTGGTGAAAAGAGTCCTATCTCCTTCTCATTGTTTTTGTAGTGGTCTCTCCATGACCCTACAAACCTTAGTTTATTTTCTCTGAATTCTGTGCATTGTCACAGTGTTCCTTTACCCTGTATGGCCTCCATACATGTGCACAACACTCTAGATGTGGTATTACCAGTCAGTGGAGTAATTTCCCCTGATGATACACACTGGCATCTTTTTGTCCTTGGCAGCTGACCTTTTACCATCCATTGTGGTTCATCTGGTCCATTGTGACCACCTGTAGTTTTTTTTTTTCTAATGTATTTTTGAAATATTGTTGTACCCCATATGCAACACTTAGCTTTGTTTTTTTACATTGAACCTTAGCTGTCCCAGCTGTCCATGTTTGGCAGTTTCCTGAGATCCTACATAAAGCCAGTTCTTCCATCTGTCATCAGTAACTTTATCTTGGTGTCATTTATGGAGAAGTGAATGTCTAATACAATCCATGTGGCACACTAATGACTACAACTGTGTCCCTCAGTAGCAGAGACATAGTGAGGGTTGGGAGAAGGGGTCAGCAACCCCAATTACTGAGTGTTGGGGGAAGTTATCAGCAAATGAATGCCAGTGTTTCATTTATGGTCAGAACTGAAGTTCTGTAGAACTTGCTCCATGTGTACCATAAAGTGTAGAAGCTGAGTGCTGCATTTTAAAAGAAGAAAAGAGGGGGTGTTTTTGGTCCTCATCTTAAAGATCATATGCAAAGATTTTTGTTACTATTTCTTTTTGCTATGATTATCAGCTTATCATGTAGTGTAGACTTTCTGATTATGTGTATATATATATATATATATATATATATATATATATATAGATATATATATATATATATATAGATATAGGGGTCACCACAGCAGAACTCCGGTCTGCTAATGATTGGCAGTTGATTTTTATGTACCGAGTTGCCAGCCCTGACGCACAACCTTCAACGATGGTACGCCCATTCACGCATGCCTCCACGCAGAAGATGCTCTAACTGAGTTGAACCGGACAGCGTCTTAATATATATATATATATTAGTTTTGTTATTTAAGAGGAACTGTGTTTATTAAATGAAGTAAACATTTATTTGTACTTACTGTTGGCTGAGCAGTTGTAAAGTTACTTCCTGATTCCATGTATTGTGACACAGAATCCTTAGGCTGTAGTTGTTAACAGAAACAATTGCAAGGTTTGCAGTGGGTAGGTGTTTTCTGTAGTCAGTAGGCAATTTCAGCATACAAGTGCAGCACAAGCAGTCAGACAATAAATCAACAAATAAATGGAAAGCCAGTGTTATCTTTTCCATCAGGCTTCATCCTGACTGACACCAGCCTGTGTGAGAACTTTCAGCTATAGAACACCACCTCCTCTACTCATAATGCCTTGCTCTCCCCTTTCAAACTCAGGTCTTATTTGCATGAACAAGCTCTGCATCCCTGTATTCTTTTTGTATAGTTTTTCAGCATTTTTCTCTGTTGCTTCTCTCCCATATAGTTTAGTGTTTAGGTGTGATAGGTAGTGTACAAATCTTGGAAGTGTGTCTCTTTTTGTGAGTCACGTCTTTTCAACCTTCTTTGTGTATTAAAAAAAAATTGTATTTATTGTGCTTTGTTGGTAGGTTCTTGAGTAGCTAGGTTTGCTGTTATAGTGGTTTTGCTGTTATTCCTGTTGTTGGTTGTTGTAGCTTGTAGTGTTTTGTTTCTTAGACAAGGAGAAAGAAAATGGCTTTAAAAAAGTGCAGTGAGTGTGTCCACAAGCTTCTCTCGCAAGATGCCCATGAGAGCTGCTTCTTTTGTCTCAGGGCATCTCACCTCAACTCTGAGTATGTTATCTGTAAGGGATTTAGGACTCTGATGCTAAATGATTGCCGAGCCAAACTTGTTCTCAAGCAGTTGCTCCCCTATTCTGTAGTGTATTCATCCTTCCCAGCTTGCCTCTTTCACATTAACCAGACAAGGGCAACTGGGGTCAAAGAAAGGACAAGGACCCGAAGACCAAAGACAAGGGAGACTGCAAATAAGTGGCTCCCTCCACTCCAGATCAGTTGAATCTGAAACTCCACAGATCTTTGGCTCCTCTGGTGGCTTTGATGCTGATGGTATCTGCATCAGAGCCAGTTGGCCTTGGTGACCGTCAGCTCTCTAGGATTTCAGGTCCAGGAAACATCAGTTCTGAGCATGCATCTGCGACTTCTGCCTTTGGTGCCACAGGGAGGATTTTCTACAACCCATATAAGGAGTGTACAGCATCTTTTATGTTTCCTTCTTCATTCTCTGGACCTACAGATGTGTGTCTGCTGGCTCTGGGACAGCCCACTCCACAAGTTTTCCATGTTCCCTTGCTTACAGGGATACCCAGTCTTTCTACACCCCCTGATGTCCCCCCATCTAAGAGGAAGCACATAATTTCTCCAGAGGAATCTCACAGCGAGGATTCTGACCTCAGTGAAGGTGAAGGGTCCCCAAAATCCCTCCACAACAATGCCTCATTTGGCAATCTCCTCAAGGTTTTGTGCTGACCTTCAAAGCCCCTTCCCCTGAGGACCCCCTCACCTACCTAGTGTTCCAAAGGGCTTGGTGAGAACAGGATGTGGTGGAACCAGTCTCTGGGAAGTCAGATAAGATCTTGGACCCCCCCCTTCCCCCCAGTTGACAACTATGGACTAAAGGGCCCACTGTGATCATGGTGGCGACTGCCAACAAGGAGGACATTTCTGAGGAGAGTTCCTCATTCAGTCCCATAAACAGGGATTTTAGGGCATTGGATCCATTAGGAAAGCATACATACACCTCAGCAACCTTTACGCTGAGAGCGTGTAACTGTTTAGTTCATTTGACAAAACTTTAGAGGGATTTAGTATCTGATGTGTCAAAGGAGATTAATAGATGTCAGTCCCTGGAGACACAGAAGGTTCTTGAGGCACAGTTGAACACCATGCATTCTTTTACCAGTGTGTCTATGCATTTGCTTTCCAATGCAGCCAGTGGTACACATACTGTGGGCACTGACATTGCTATGCGACGGCATGTAATTTTGTAGATTTCTTTAAAGCATCCTTTGTTCGTGCTCCCTATGATGGTTCATCTTTGCTTGGCCCTAAGATTAAGGACACACACACTGACAAGGAGTGAGCATGATGGAAAGACTGTGTATGTCACTAGAATGTGTTTTGCCAAGATAAGAGCTGTCCTCCTTGCATTGCAGGCTTTTCAAATCCTCCTTTCTAAGGGTATGATTGTGTTTCAAACAGACAGTATGTCAGTGGTTTGATACTTCGGCCAACTGTGGGAACTTGGTCTTACCCTCTTTGTTGGGAGGCCATATGGGTTTGGCAGTGGGCGATTTCCTGTCATCAGTTTCTGATTGCAACACACATCCTGGAGAAATTTAACATCTTGGCCAACAGTTGGAGCAGAAATATTTTTCCTCACGAGTGGTCTCCGAATCCATTAGTAGTAACTCAGACTTTCCTGACACTAGGGCACCCCTTGCTATGACCTTTTTCCTATTCCATATGACAAAAAATGCAGCAGTTTTTATAACCTGGTTCCCCCAGAGGGACAGTCACCGAGGGATGCTGTTCTGTATGCTTGGCCCTTGGCTGTGCTTCACGCCTACCAACTGACCTCACTCATGATAGTTTCTTCAGAAAGCAGCCCTTTGCGGACTGGGATTTTCATCTCTGCATACTGGCCCCAAAAGGTATGGCTCACTTTTCTGTGGCCTCACCTTTGCTACCCACCGTGGGGTGCTTGATCCCATTCCAGGACTGATTTCCCACCAAGCAGGAATTCCTCCTCCCACCTTTCATACTCTCAAGTTAACCGTATGGTTTCTGCAGTTCCAATGATGGCCAGAGATCCCAAGCTGTCAGACAGGGTTATTAATATCTTGTTTTCACAGAAACCTTCTATACATAAGATCTGTGCTGTCAAATGGAAACACTTTGCCTTTTGGGCTGCATCTAAGGGTCCAGACTCGTTTTCTGTACCACTTGAGGCTCTCCTGGATTTCCTTGCATCTTTTTCTGTCAGGGTTAAGCTGTTTGGCTATCAAAGTTCAACTTGCTTCTGTTTCAGATTTTCACATTGGCAAAGGCAACACTCCTCTGGCTGCTCAAAAGATGTCTAATGCCTATTTTTGGTGAGAATGCTTCATCTTTAATTCACCTCTAATTCAGGATCCTTTTCCACCTTGGGATTTGTCCTTTATGTTGTAAGTTCTAACTTGTCCTCAATTTGAACCTTCAGCCAGTTTCATTGAAGTTTTTGCCATGGAAAAATGTGTTTTTGGTGATTGTTACTTCAGCAAGATGGGTTTTGGAACTGCAGGTGTTATCCTTGGTTCCCCTGTATTTAACTTTCCATAAGGATAGGGTTACTCTCAAGACCGAGATATATGTATATATATATATATATATATATATATATATATATATATATATATATTTTTTTTTTTTCTTACCTAAGGTAGCATCAGAATATACTCTGAACCAGCACATTCATTTGCCTGCATTTTTACTGAATTCTAGCAATAAAGATGAATATTTATTCCACTGCCTAGATGTTCATAGACAGTTGATATTCTGTTTGGACAGGACAAAACCTTTTACAAAGTCTGAGCAGCCTATTGTTTCCTTTTCTAAGGCTAATTTGGGTAAGCCAGTACTGAAAACAACCCTGTCCAAATGGCTTTGATTGCCTTTCCTTTGTATACATGTTGAAAGGAAAGTACTTACCATCTAAACCCAATGGTCATTCTGTTAGAGCAGTGGCTATTTTCACAGCATTTTTCTGTAGAACCTGGATTGGCAACATTTGTGCTGCTGGTACGTGGGCTCTTACTTAAATTTTTGTGTCCCATTACTAGCTGGATTTTCAGTCGAGGTCTAGGGCCACATTTGTTTCCACCATTCTTTGAAATGTTCTCTTCTAAGGCCTCCCTGGATGAAACTTGGCTGAGGATTCTGTCCCAGAATGTGAAGCTGGACAGAAAAGACAAGATTGGATATGCAAGTCATGTACTTGCCATAACACTAGGCCCATGTTGTCTGTTTCTGTCCATTTCAACCATCCCTACCTCCTGTCTCCCTTCCTTTCAGGAGTAGTTATCCACTACATTAGTAGGAGTCTAGGCCTTGAAGTTTTTCCCACTTTGGGTCCTTTGTTATTCCCCATAGTGGGTTTTTACTTGTTTAGTGTTGTGGAAAGGATGTATGAGGCAAACTCAATCTGAGGTTAAGAGGGGAGAGAGAGAGAGATTATAGGTAGAGGAGGAGGGGAAGCTCTAGATCTGAAAGTTCTCAGAAAGGTAGGCATCAGATCTGGGATTGGATCCTATATACACACAGGCTGAACCAGAGAGAACCAAGTAACACAGATCTAGCATTATGGTATGTATATAACTTTCATTTATATTCAAATAAAAGCAAATCAGAATAGAATAAGATTCCTTGTAAAGTGTGTAGTGCTTGACATATACAGTATGGTAATAAAGTGCAACATTAATAGTTGTCTGCCATAGGCTTTTCACTTGACTTTTATAGATGCACAGAATATTTCAAAGCTTTTCATTCCAGCATTAATTCCTTCATTGTGAAACAAACAACCTTTACTGTAGAGCTCCCATTGAGATGATTCATATTCCCCTAGATTTTTTTTTATTTTATTAACATGGTTGTTCCATGGTAGACAACTTACTTTATGTTAAGGATAATACACATTACAACATCTAAGATGACTGCACACTGGTCAGCAGCTTAACTGTCTTACTGTGAAAATAGAAACTGAGAAATAGGAGTGCCATTGAAACTCTCTTTCTTGCCAAAATTCAGTTACTGGCTAGTAAATACTTTGCCTGAATGCCAGCAAAGAAGAGAATTAGAAAACCTGGAAAAAAAAAACAACCGGAAAAGGTGAAGAGAAAACAGTGTTTGAGAATGGTTCTCCAGATGTTCAGTAAAAAGTAGTTCAAGCTTCAGCTTTGGTCCAAGAGCTTTTGTTCCAGTAATTTAGACGAAACAATAAATCAAATGTACTCAGAGGTGATTAAAATAAATAAAACACTGAAGGAATATATCAACTCAAACAATGAAAAGCTGGAAAAATAGAAGAAGCTTCAACTAACTGTTCAGGTGAACTGATAAAAATGCAAAAATCAGAGGCTGAACTGAAGAAAAAGCTTGAGTACTAGACTTCTTATAAAGCTCTGTTTCAAAAAATAGTAGTTAAAGTGAGTGAAGAACTGACTTTTTTGTTGTTGTATCAGAGAAAATAGAAGTACCAGACTGCATTAATTTTATGGGAGCACAGATAAGTAACTGGACTGGTGTTCCATAGCAGTTTTTGTTAATTGAAAAGGCACATCAAGTGTATGCTCCAAACTTGGGCATGAGAAAGTAACCAAGACCAATATTAGTAAAGAAAATGCAGTCATACCAGCAGAAAGACATGATCCTGTCAAAACTGTGCCAGAAAGGAAAAGTATTAAAAATTAGAAACAGCATTGTATTTGTGGAAAATGATTAATCTGATGTTGTAATCTTCATTCATTCTTGACTGTTAGATCTCGGTTCCAACCCTCGGAACCGACACGGCCATTATATCAAGCTTGCGCCAGCCAGAAACTCTCAAGCCAAGGCTACCCATACTGCCTCTCTTCCCTTCCCCTCACATCTCGTTTGCCATGTAGGTGGTGGCCAGAGGCTTTCCTGCCCCCTTAAAGGACCTCTCTCCTACCTGGAGCCAAGGGTTACACCCCCTAGGACTCCCACTTATCTTCCTCCTTCAACCTCTCCACGGGTCTTGGAGCCCTCGACTTCGATGTTCCCGGTGCCAACTTCTTCAGTGCTGATGGTGGATCTCAGCTTGCTTCCAGAACCAACTCTGTGGTCTGCGGGTCCATTAGATCCGACCCACCCATGGGACCATGATTTGGTTGCCGGCATTGGCTCCGATTTTTTCCATGGCACTGTTCATGGTTCCTGGTGCCCTGGCAGTTATGAGTCCTCTCGTGGCTCCTACTCTGGAGGTGGGCTCGTTGGAGCAGGGTGTGACCCCTGTTCTGAGGTTGTCTTTTTCGGTTCTGGGCTACCATCCCTCTTCAGGCAGTCTTCAGGCAGGCCTGCCTTCCAGATTATGGAGAGAGCCCTGGCGTCAGCAGGCTCACAGTTGGCTACATCCCCATCAGAGTGTCACATCTATGTGTCCTCTGGCTCGCAACTGTCACAATTTGCTACCTTGTTTCAGTGGGCACAAGAGTAGCAAGACTCTGTGTTGCAGGGTCTCCTCTCTTCGATGTCCTCTTCAGATCTTCCACTGATGAGCCACCCCGTAAGAGATTGTGCAAGAGGAAGCACCTGGATTCTACAGAAGAATCGGTCAGTGAGGATACAGATTTCGATGAAGGGGAAGGGTTCCCTCAGTCACCCCCTGAAGATGTATCCTTTGGAGACATCCTGGAAATTTTAAAACAGAGGGGTGATTAGAAGCCCACAAACCCATCCTCCGAGTAATCTGTCTTCTTGCAGTCTTTTTGTGCCCGGCCTTCTACTTCTTGGTTGACCCCACCTGCTGATGAACTGGTCAAACTCATCTTGCAGCATGCGTGGAAGGCCCCTGATACTGTAGGGCCAATTCCCTGAAGACCGGACAAAATTCTTTCTGCACCTGAGGATTAGCCTCACTGGTCGATAAAGTCTAGCAGTAGATGCCATGGTTGGAACTTGCCGAGCAGAGTCCAACTGTCCATCCTCCAAACTGAGAATCCAGAATGATGGCAGACTCAGGAAGCACATCTTTTCTTCATCAACCTTCACTATACGGTCCTTGAATTTTTTGCCACATTTCACACGATTCCAAAGGGATCTGATAACTGAGCTTTCAGAGACCTTAGCAGGAGCAGTGTCTGATGAGGTCCATGATAAGGTTGCCTCCCAGCTTACCACCCTAGAGTTGCTCTCAAACTCGTCCATGCGACTTATTGCATATACAGCAGAAGGGACGTCCAAGACAGCGGGTACAGGCGTTGAAATTAGGCGTCACATCTGGATGCGCTTATGTGATTTTGCAGACCCCTTCAAGTCTTCTTTTATCAATGCTCCTGTTGATGCTTTCTCGCTGTTTGGCCCAAAAGTCAGAGACACATTAGCCAGGTGTGAGAAGGACAGAAAGACCCTTTCTGCTGTTGACATGCATTTTTTCACTCCTCAATGACCCTTACTCCAGGAATCAGAGGAGTGGAAATATGTGGTTCAGAAAGTCCCAAGGGCCTTTTTGGGACACACGTGGCAAGTATTCCTCCTAGGACAGAGAGGGAAACTCTTTGGGAAGAAACCCCTCCCATGGCAGAGGGAGCCTGCTTAACCAGGGTTCCAAAGATTCCTTCTCTGGACACCCCTACCAGCACTCCTGAGCAGCAGCCTGATTGCTTACTTCTGGAAGCAGTCGGAGGAAGATTCTCTCTACACCATTCAGCCTGGCACACAATAACATCGGATTCTTGGTTGCAGACAGTAATTACCAGAGGTTATCATATCCCCTTCAGTCTTTATCCCAGGCCACAAAGATGAATCCCCAGTGTTCCACCAAGTCAGAGGGATATAGCAGCACAAGAAATCCAAAAGCTGCTTTTAAAAAGAGATATCTAAAAAGTCCCACCAGACCAAATAGGATCCGGATTTTACTCAAGATTCTTTTTATTGCCAAAAAAGACAGGGGACTGGAGGCCAGTGTACTGAACAAGTTTGTTCAACAAACAAAATTCTGGATGGTCACAGTTCAGTCTATCCTTCCTTTTCTGGAGAAAAATGATTAGATGAGCTCCATAGATCTTCAGGAAGCGTATTACCACATAAACGCTCCAGAAGATACCTCCACTTCTGGCTAGTAGCCAGTCGTTATCAATTTCAAGCACTGCCCTTTGGTCTCACCACACCCCCAAGGGTGTTCACCAAATGCATGGCAGTGGTAACAACTCACTTAAGGCTACAGGGATTCCATGTGTTTCCATATTTATATGACTGGCTCCTTACTGCCCCCACTAGGCATCCGCTGCTTTCTGCCTTGGACTTCGTTCTAAGGCTTGCAGAGTTCTTAGGCATCTCGATCAACAAGGAAAAGGCAAAGCTATCCCCCACACAGGACATAGAATTCATTAGAGCAAGACTAAACACAAAATCCTGCATGGCTGCTGTTCCACTTCATAGACTGGAGAAGATGAGGTTGTAACTTCAAGTGATAGTCTCTCAAGACAAAGTTCTGGCTCACCAGGTCTTACAGCTCCTTGGGTCCATGGCAGCGACAGTCATCTGAGTTCCTCTGGCGAGATACCATATGAGGCTGCTTCAATGGGAATTGGCATCACAGTGGTCAATGTTAACTCATCCAATGTCCTGATGCAAGCAGGATTTATATTGGTAGATGAAGCCAGAAGACAAATTATGGAGCCACCCCTTTTCCCCCTCTCAGCCCAAGGCCATAGTGACCACGGATGCATCCCTGATAGGGTGGGGGGCATTTTCAGGGAAAGACAGTCCAAGGCATTTGGCCCCCTTCAGAGGCCAGTTTGCATATCAACATCCTAGAACTGAGGGCAGTGCTCTTAGCATTGCAAGCATTCCAATCTGCTCTCCCTTCAGGGACAATTGCTGCTCAGTCGGACAACATGTCAGTAGTCTGGCACATCAACAAACAGGGGGGAACTAGTTCCTACCCTCTCTGTTGGGAAGCCCTAAGAGTTTGGCAATGGGCAATTTCCTCCAACCACTTTCTGATATAAATGCACATTCCGGGGAACTCCAACGTGATTGCCGACAAATTGAGCAGATGCATTCTCCTGCCTCACGAGTGGTCTTCAATTCTGATGTTGCGGCGAAGATGCTTTGTCAATGGGGTCAGCCTTGCTGCGATCTGTTTGCCTCTCTTACAAATTACAAATGCAGCAGCTACTTTGTCCTGGCCCCCCCTTGGGGGAGTCCCCGAGAGATGCTCTTCTCCACGATTGGCCCCCTGGGACTTTTTTATGCCTTTCCACCAATCCCTCTAATTCCTCAATTTCTGAAGAAAGCTCTATGGCTGAGAAGCAAAGTGATTCTCATTGCACTTTATTGTCCCTATCAAGTCTGTTTTCCCTTTCTCTGTCCTTACTTAGCTCACTGTCCATGGATTCTGGATCTAACCCCAGACCTGTTGTCTAATCCGCAGGACCTGGTCAATCCCAAACTACAAATTCTCAAGCTGACAGCTTGGTTTCTGCACTTCTAGTAATTGCCAGGCAAAGTAACTTATCTTCCCCAGTACAAAAGATATTTCTGGCTTCTCACAAACCATCCACCAGAAAACTTTATCTTAGCAAATGAAAGAGATTTGCGCTTTGGTCTGATGAAAAGGGTATTGATCTTTTTTCAGCCACGATCGATAAGGTCTTAGAATATTTATCCACCTTATTCCAACTGAAAGCCTCTACTTCTAGCATTAGAGGTCACTTAGCTGCCATTTCAAATTTCCATAATGGTTTCAATGACCTTTCCTTGATATTCCACCGTCTCTGCAAAACTTTTCTTAATGGTGCTTTACATTTGAAACCACCTTTCAAAGAGCCCATTGCACCTTAGAATTTAAAGTTGTTCTTACAAAATATTCTCCATCAGCCTTTTGAGCCAGCAGCTACCTGTGATATCAAATTTTTATCTTGGAAAACTCTATTACTGGTAGCTATCACATTGGCCAGGAGAATCTCAGAATTGCAGGCTCTGTGTGTAAAACTTCCATATATCATTTTTCACAAAGTGAGAGTATCACTCCAAACTAATCCCTCCTTTTTGCCTAAAGTAGTGTCAGATTCCAGTATTCATCAGTCCATAGATCTACCAGTTTTCTTCCCAAATTTCTCAAGCAAGGGAGAATATTGTTTACATTTGTTAGATGTACACAAACAATTATATTTTTATTTGGATAGAACAAAATCTTTTAGAAAATCAGTCCAATTGTTCCTATCCTTTTTGGGTACTAGACTGGGCAAATCAGTTTTGAAAGTTATTCTGTCAAAATAGTTGAAAGATTGCGTCACTTTTATTTATCAACAAAATAAGCTGGACTTGTCAACAAGAATTAGGGCACATTCTACCAGGTCTGTTTCCACTTCAGTAACCTTTCATTCCAGAGCTTCTATGGATGACATATGTGCAGCCACAACTTGGGCTACTCCCCATACCTTTAACACTCATTACAAATTGGATATGGTCTCCAGGGGAAGAGCATTCTTTGGCTCTATGGTGCTCAGGAATATCCTTCCCTAGGGCCTCCCAAGGTCTAAAGTAGCAGTCAAGAATGAATGAAGATTGACAACATCAGATAAAGAAGTTATGTTCTTACCACAACGTTCCATCTGTGTTCTCCATCTTCATTCATTCTTGACATCCCACCCACCTTCCCCCTCCAGTAGACTCCTGGAGATTTGGAACTAGTCCTGGGGTCCTAGTAGGGTTGTTGCTCAGACAAAGCTTCCATGATTTTCTACTGTATGGGCAAAATTCATTTGAGGGGAGGGGAAGAGAGGTGTTATGGGTAGCCATGGCTTGAGAGTTTCTGGCTGGCGCAAGCTTGATATAACGGCCAAGTACAGCCAAGAATGAATGAAAATTGACAACACAGATGGAATGTTATGGTAAGAACATAACTTCTTTTTTTTACTTTACTCCAGGAAGAAGAGAAGCAAATTTATCTCAGCAGTCAGAGAATGTCAAGAGGCAGGTGTGAAATTCAGGTTGCTGTACCTAGTTGTCTTCAGAATATTTTTTTTTCCTGGAGGATCAAATATATTTTTGAAGCAGATTAAGCTAAGAAAGAAATAGTTTATTTAACAAAAAGTGAGGCAGGCACTCTGCTTCTCTTTCTTCTAACAGTAAAGTTCATTGAAAGACTTTGCCAGTGAAACCTTTTCCAGTGTTCCAAAGGAAAATGCTTGAGAGACTCAAAAAAGTACAGGAATTGTCTAGAAGAATCAGTAGTACCTTAGATATAAACCAGAGTATAGTACTGGGAGAAAGAGATGATCAGGAAGAAGACCAACAGTACTGAAGTTAATGAGTAAATGTGAGATTATAAATCTTCAATCACATTGGTGAAATATGGCTTTGCAAATAAAAGTGGCAGAGAAACAACTGGATTTTTGTTCACTTTGTTAAACTTGTGGATGGAATGGAAAGCATATACACCACATTATGTCTAATGTTTAGAAGGTACTACAGTAGAGAATCGATTATCCGAATGTTGATTATCTGAAACTTCAATTATCCAAACCAGCCTTCTAAAGTTTTCAGGTAGGAAAAATCATAAATTCTGAACATGTAAGCATCATATGTATTTGCTTGAGCATGTTTTTTGAGCTTCTAGCCAGCTCATGTGTGAAAAATATTCTTTATTGTCCATTGAAATCGCTGAATGGTTGAAATGTGTATTCCTGCATACAGAAAAAAAATGAGATTTTAGAAGTTTTTTTTATCTGGTTCAATTATATATTTGATTGTCTGAACAGTTTGATTATCTGAACTACCCTAGGTCCTAATTAGTTCAGATAATCAATTCTCTACAGTAAATGGAAAAGAAAGAAGTAACTGTCAGTAAAGCAGTTTCTGTGCATATTAGTGTCTGTAGAAAACATTTAATGGTATAAACTGCATGTTATATTATAAAACAGTTTAGTATAGTGTGCAGCCAGGTGTATTTTAAATATGTGGGTGTAATCTTTTCAGTGACTTTTGTATGCGTTAAAGATATTAAAGTAAACAAGTACTTTTTTAGTTATAAGAAATGTAGATTGAAGCAAGTTTAAGTTAATATAATGTTGTGATCATGACTGCTGGGGTGGGGGTGGAGTGTAAATGTGTAACAGTTATATTATATGTAGAACTAAGATTATAGTTTACATTGTTTTTACAAGAATGGAAGTCTAGAGTAATGTTCTTGGCTTAAACCATAAATAAGATTATTTTGTCAGCAAATATGCTTGGGAAAAAGAAAACTTGTGAAAGTCATGAAAAATGTTAGTGTTATTGCATCTGCAAAAATGTTAGTTTGTCTTTTCCATTAGCAAATATTCTCAGATACAGACAAGTCTGCAGCTGAAGGAAGTTAGCCAGGGGAATTCTAGGCATTCTGCTCTTGAGTGAAATTTACAAAGATTCCTCCAAGCATACTGTAAGTTGTTAGCTGTTTTTTCATTGCTGACTGTTTTTATATGGAGACAAGCAGTTAATCCTCAGAGTTCTGATCATTCTTTATTGAGGGAATGTAAAATTTAAGGTACTTTGAGAAGCAGTTCAGTGAAAAATAAGATTTGAAATTATGGGAAGTGAATAAGAGAAAGTACATTCCCCAGCAGCCTTAGCACTTAAATATATTTAATAGAACAGTGCATAATTTAGTTTTATTTAAAGATAGCTAGTGCACTTTTTCACAGTTAAAATTATTTTTTTCTGAAAGCATACAAGCTGGTTTTCATGACTGGAAAGGGAGTGAGATAAGAAAAGAACAAAAAGCAATTGATATAAGTGGGAGCAAAGATTATTACACATTATCACTGGTAATCTTAATTTTAAATATGTTATATCCGTGGCTGCAGCTTTTGATTTGGGGCAGTTGTCCCTATCTGGAGGGTTAAACTTCATTTGTTAAAAATGTGCACAGTTTTGTGTGTTTGTTCTAAGAGGATGGGGGTGTTCTGAGAATATATTTATTTATTTATTTTTTTTTTTTTTGAGGTTTTCATTAAAGCAAAAAGTTTTGAGAAGTGTGATATAGATTCAAATGGAGATGAGAAGAAACAACTGTATAGAAGATCATCCTGCCATTTATTGGTGTGTGTATGTAAGATAAACATTAGAAATGCACATTAAAACATTGTCATAAATCATAACGGAGAACAGTAGATTTTTATCATAATGACTACTTGGTCCATAGTATCTTAGAATGCAAATGGCATTACAGGTATAGACAAAAAAGAAAAAAAGTAGAGAATTATATTAAGAAATGCAGAGTGCAGATAGCAATGCTGCAAGAGACACATTTGGAAAGAAATGAGCATGTGAATTTGACAATGTTTCAGATTAGTTATTCAGCAGAATATCAGGGATAAAGGAAAAGGGGAGTAATAATACTGATAGCTAGAGGGGCTCCAATAGTGTTAGAGAAGGAAAAAAGACAATGGTGGATTTCTGGTAGTAAGGGACTGTTGGCAAAGGAGGAGGATTACCCTGGCATGTATTTATATTCCACCAAAACCTGGAACTTAAGAAAATTTAAGGAGAAATAATTAGCTTTCAGCAAGGTATATTATTTATACATGAGGCATGGAATGTGATTTGCAACAGTGAGGGTGTATCAGGGGGACCTAGAAGGGAAAATATGACAAAAGAGGGTAGATTTCTGAAGAAATTTATGAAAATATTTGGAATGGAATACATGAATTCAGTAGTAGGAACTCAGAGAGAATTTACATATTCACCAAGGTGCAGTAACTGGATTAGACTGGATAGAATGTATATTATATAGGAGCATGTGCATTTAAGTGAAAGCTTTGATACACATCAGGTAACCTTTTCAGATTATGCCCTGATAAGCATTGAGATAAAAATGCAGGGTAATGAAGTAAAAATGAGACACTGGCATTTTCTCACCTACCTGTTGAAAACAGGGGCATTTAAGGAATGGATAGTAGAAATTATTAGTTACTAGGAATGATAACAGAAAGAGATATGGTTAAAAAGTAATAGTTATTTAGAGGTAATGACAAATGTTAAAGTACTGCAGAATAAGGGGAGTCTCACAAAACAAAAAAAAGAAGAACTGCAAAATGCTAAACAGAAAATAAGGGGAAGTTTGGATGATATGTTTGAGTTTAGAAAGATTGTTGTAATGCAAGTATTTTTTGATAACTCCAGAGCACAAAAACATTTAGCACAGTAACTTAAACAACAGAAAATAGAAAGAGATGTTAAGTTGTCTATTTCGCCTTCATTCTTGCTGGTTGGGTTTGGAGCTGATCCTCGGCTCCGACTCGGCCATCTTCAAAAGCTCGAGAGCTGCTTACTGGCTCAAGGCCCCCCTATATCCCATGATGCCTGGCACTAGATATCCAGATCTCGTTTGCCGCTTCTGCTACGAGGTTGCGTTTACTGGCTCAGGTCATATTTTTTCACTTTATTGATGTATATTTAGAACTTTTTGTATATTATTAATTAGAATACTTAGTGTTCATACATAGTTGTAGTTTTTGTTGGTATTTGTTAGTGTTTAATCCCCCCCTTGAAAACTCGTTTTCTTCTTTTTAGTTTTAGCTAGAGGATTATCCTTGTTTCCTTTTTTAAGGTAGTAAAATTTTTTCATTAGAAATTGTGGTAGTTGGTAGGTCCATTTAGCCTTTATTATATTATAGAGTGTGTGTGTGCTGTTAGGGTGTGGTAACTTGTGTGGACTGTGTGTGTTTTTTTCTAGTTACCTACTTCCCTTTGTACTCTTTCTTTGTATTTTGATTTTTCCTTTACAGGAATGTCGAAAGATACAAAAGTGTCTGGATTCAAGAAGTGTGACTCATGCTGTCAGAAAATACAGATGGTCACACTTTTTGTGTCTATTGCTTGGGCACCCTACACCTGCAGGACTCTTGTTCGGTGTGTCACGCCTTTAGTCCAAGAGTCCTGCAGGAGCGTAGGAATAAGCTTATCCTTAGGGGTTTGCTTAAACCTGAAGGATCACTGGCCAAGGCTCAGTCAGTGAAACCTTCCAAGCCATCAAAGCCGCCGGCTCCCAGTTCAGAGCCGTCGTCGGGTGTGGCATCTGCTTCAACTTCAGTTCCGGCTGGAACCGAAGTACCTATCTCCAAGCCAACTTCAGCTCCGACTGGAGCCGAAGTACCTATCTCCCAGTCGGCCCCGACTCTTCTGTCAGAACCATCAGGGAGTCGAAAACGCTTCAGATCACCATCCTTAGAGTCGATACCCTCAGCTCTGGGGTCACCCTTGTTGCAATCGGGGCGAAGTCATCGATCCCACTCTTCTCAGTCGTCTAGACTATCTGACCATGATTTGGAGAGAGTGATGAGCAGGCTTTTAAAATCACAGGCCCTGGCTAAAATGCTATCCAGCCCCCCTCATCAGGGTTTGGCTCTACCTGTCTCTGCAGTAGTTCCTCCTTCGACTCATCCCTTGAGCTCGGAGCCGGAGCATGCTGAGGCTGGGATCGTGAGACCGTCAGCACCGATACCTATCCTTTCGGTTCCGTCGTCGGCTCCGATCTCTTCCATGGTGCCGTCCTTGGAGGGATCTGGGTGCCGGGACTCCCTCGTCTGCTCCGAGGGGACAAGTGGCATCAGACCCTTGTCCGACCCTGTTCTCCCTCTCGGAGCTTCGGCGCAGGTGAATTCGGCTCCTGCATCGGCTTCGGAGCCGTCTCTCTTGGTACCGGGAAGGATTCTGGTCTCTTTGGAGCCGCAGCCTTCTCCGATATCAGGAAGAGGCACCTTCGAAGTCATGAGGAGTGTGCTGGCATCTGAGTCAGCCTCACGGTCAGCCTCATCGGCTCCTCCCCCCATGGTGCCTGCTCCTGCCTCTGCCCCTCCTCCAGACCCCAAGCGTGGGGAACAAGTGCTCCAGGGCACCCCATTGGGTGTATCTTCCTCTTCTGAGGCCTCCCCCGTTCATTCAGAGGAGCCCCCTCGAAAGAGGAAATGCAAGAGGAAGCATGTTGACTCCCCTGAGTCTGTCACTTCAGATACCGACTTGGAGGAGTCGGAAGGGTCCCCGAAATCCCCCTCTGAGGACATCTCCTTCTCAGACATCCTTTAGATTCTTAGGCAGAGGGGGAACTGGACTACCCTTAACCCTTCTGAGGATGAGTACGCGTTTGGTTCCTGACCCTCCACCTTCTGGGTGTCTCCGCCTTTCGATCCACTGATGTCTGTGGTGGCTCGAAAGGCATGGTCAGCTCCAGACACAATGGAACCAACTCCCCGCAGGCCCACAAAATTTATTACTGACCCACAAGACAAGCAATTTCTGACCAAGGGTGTTCCCGTTGATGCCATGGTGGTAGCAGCGGCCACAAAAAAGGAGTTGGCTGAAACTTCTTTGTCTGTCCATCCCCCTAATAAGGAATCTAGGACGATGGACAGATATGGGAAGCGGATGTTTTCCTTAGCGACCTTCTCCATGAGGTCGCTGAACTATTTGTGCCACTTTACCTGCCTTCAAAGGGATCTTCTTAAAGAGCTAGGAGATACGCTTCAAGATCCATCAGCTGCGGGGGCCTAGGCTAAGGTTGCCTCCCAGCTGGCGACTCTTAATTCAGTAGTAAACTCCTCCATGCGTCTCATCTCTTATGCAGCCGATGGCGCGAGTAGGGCCGCAGGCACAGGCGTGGCTTTGAGGAGGCACGCTTGGATGCGGTTATGCAACTTTGCGGAACCCTTCAGGGCGTCTTTCACCAATACCCCCTTTGATGGTTCTGCTCTGTTTTGACCACAGGTGAAGGATACCCTTACCAGGTGTGAACAGGAAGGCAAGACTCTCTCTGCTGTGGGAGTCCGTTTTTCCACTCCTTCAAGACCGTATCCCAAGGGTCAGAAGAGTGGGAAAATGTGGTTCCGGAAACCCCAGGGAGCCGTGCCTCACACACGTGGAGAGTTCCCCTCCAGGGGCAGAGGAGGGAACAACAATAGATGCCACCCTAGGGGCAGAGGGGGTCTGCAAAATCAGGGCCAAAGAGAATCTTTCTCTGACAAGCCCTTCCAGCATCCCTGAAGTGCTGCCCGGCTGTCCACCTTCGGAGGCAGTCGGGGGAAGATTATCGCTGTACCCAAAAGCCTGGCAAAGTATAACATAAGACAAGTGGGTACTGTCTATCATATCCGAAGGCTACAAAATCCCCTTCCTTCGCACTCCACCCATTCCCAACAAATCCCTTCCAGATGTTCCACCCAATCTAAGGGATCAAGCAGTTCAAGAAATTTCAAAACTGCTAAGAAAAAGAGCCATCCAGTCAGTCCCAGCAGACCAGCAAGGATCCGGAATTTACTCAAGGTTCTTTTTGGTACCAAAAAAGACAGGGGACTGGAGACCCATTCTGGATCTCAGCAGACTAAACAGGTCTGTTCAAAGAACAAAGTTCCGGATGGTCACGCTACAGTCCATTTTACCCTTTCTGGGTCAGGACAATTGGATGTGCTCCATAGATCTTCAGGACGCGTACTACCATATCAAAATGGACAGACGCTCCAGAAGATTCCTCCGCTTCCGGCTGGGAGCCAGTCATTATCAGTTCAGAGCTCTGCCCTTTGGTCTCACCATAGCCCCCAGGGTGTTCACCAAATGTTTGGCAGTAGTTACCGCTCACCTGAGACGGCAAGGATTCCAGGTGTTTCCATATTTAGACGACTGGCTCCTTACTGCAACCACCAGGCATCACCTGCTGCGAGCCAGAAACTACACCATCCAAACTTGCTCCAAACTAGGCATCACAATAAATTTCGAAAAGTCTGCATTGTCGCCTTGTCAATCTATCACCTTTATAGATGCAAACTTAAATACAAAGGACATGTCAGCGAAACTTCCAGTAGACAGAGTGTTAGACATTCGACGACATGTGCAGGTCTTATTAGGATGCAAAAAAATTCAGGCCAGATTCGTCCTAAGAACATTGGGTCTCATGGCAGCGGCTATCATACTAGTCCCCCTTGCACGTTTTCACATGAGGATTCTTCAGTGGATGCTGTTCACACAATGGTCCTTCCAGCAACTCCCAATGTCTCACATGATAATGATCACACAGTCATGCAAAAACCAACCTAGACCAGGGCAGACCATTTGTTCTTCCTCCTGCAGTAGCTACGGTGACCATGGATGCCTCCCTGATCGGGTGGGGGGGGGGGCATTTTCAGGGCAGAACAGTCTAAGGCACCTGGCAGCCTCACGAGTACCATCTGCATATCAACGTCTTGGAGATGAGGGCCATGTTTTTAGCGTTGTAAGCTCTTCAGACCTCTCTTCCCACCAGGACCATTGAAATTCAAACAGACAATATGTCAGTAGTATGGTACATCAACAAGCAGGACAGAACCAAGTCCTACCCCTTATGTCGAGAAGCACTCAGACTTTGGCAGTGGGCGATGTTTTCCCAATGGTTTCTAATAACAGTGCACATCCCTGGGAAGTCCAACGTTATAGCAGACAGGCTGAGCAGAGCAATTCTCATGCCTCACGAGTGGTCTCTCAATCAGACTGTGGTGGACAAAATCTTCCGCAAATGGGGTCAGCCTTGCTGCGAACTTTTTGCCACCCCCTTCAACAGCAAGTGCGACAATTTCTTCTCTCTCATCCCTCTTCCCGGACACTTCCCCAGAGACGCTCTGGTTCACGATTGGCCTCAGGGACTTCTTTATGCATTCCCTCTGTTTCCCCTGATTCCCATACTAATACAGAAAGCTACCACATTGGGATGCAAGATGATCCTCATTGCCCCTTACTGGCCTCGACAAATTTGGTTCCCGTTCCTGCATCATCACCTTCTGGAGCAACCCTGGACCCACTTCCAGACCTCCTGATCCATCAATCGGGCAGGCTGCACCAATCTCTTCAATCTCTCCAGCTCACTGCTTGGTTGCTCCACTTCCGACCTTAGCCAGGCTTCCGAACATCTCTTACTCGGTGCGTGAAATCATCTTATCCTCGCATAAGTCTACCACTAGAAAAACTTATGCTAGTAAGTGGAAAAGTTTTTCCTTATGGGCAGAGACAAGGAATATAGATCCCTTTTCAGCCCCTGTGCACCATATTTTAGAATTTCTAGCGGAACTTTTTCAAGCTGGATCCTCTTCTGCCACGATTAGAGTTCAGCTAGCTGCAATTTGAAACTTTCATACAGGTCTATCTGATACAAGCATCATGTCCCATAAGCTTTGTAAAGCCTTTCTTAAAGGGACCACTCTACTCAGGCCCCCAGTAAGAGATTCCCCCACCTCCGTGGGATCTGAATTTGATTTTAGCTTCCCTGATACTGCCCCCCTTTGAACCTGCAGCTTCTTGTTCTTTGAAGTTCCTTTCTTGGAAAACCCTTCTTCTGGTTGCAATTACGTCAGCTAGAAGAGTTTCTGAACTTCAGGCTCTTTGTGTTCGTCCTCCTTACCTAGTTTTTCACAATGATAGAGTTTCTCTTCAGACTAACCCTTCCTTTCTTCCAAAGGTTGCTTCTGATAATAATTTGAATCAGTCCATTGACCAACCTGTGTTTTTTCCAAATTATTCCAACAAAGCGGAATACAAATTACATCAGCTGGACGTTCATAGACAATTACGCTTTTACTTGCATAGAACCAAGCAAATCAGAAAATCAGACCAGTTGTTCCTGTCCTATGCTGAGGGTAAATTGGGTATATCGGTGTCGAAAGTAACCTTATCTAGGTGGTTGACATCTATTATTACATTTATATATCAGTTAAGGAATAAAGAGCTTCCTGCTAAACCAAAAGGTCACTCCACTAGAGCTCTAGCTACTTCAGTGGCCTTTCAGGCAAGATTGCCAATGGAAACTATTTGTGCGGCAGCTGCATGGGCCAGTCCTCATACCTTCATTTCACATTATAAGCTGGATGTGGCCTCCAGGAGCAGAGCTGATTTTGGTTCCACTGTTCTGAAGAGTCTGTTCCGATGAGCCACCCAGGATTGAGGTGCTAGGGACACTGTCCCAACCAGCAAGAATGAAGGCGAGATAGACAACTTAACATTAAGAAGTTATGTACCTACCATAACGTTCCATGTTAGTTGTCTTCTTCTCGCCTTTTCTCTTGCGTCCCACCCTCCATCCCCCTATCCTAGTAGACCGAGAAGAGTTCCTTATGTTTTTTTATCACTGGCTGAGTCTTCTCTGGCTATTACTTCTTACTATCAGTCTCTCCAGTAGGTTCATGCATCCTACTATAGGTTTACTGTATTATTATTATTATATTTGTTATTATTATGTCTGTAGTTAGGTTTACCAAACGAGATCTGGGTATCTAGCGCCAGGCATCATGGGATATAGGGGGGCCTCGAGCCAGTAAGCAGCTCTCGAGCTTTTGAAGATGGCTGAGATCCTCGGCTCCGAACCCAACCAGCAAGAAAGAAGGCTTGAAGAAGACAACTAACATGGAACGTTATGGTAGGTACATAACTTCTTATTATCACCTAACTTAGGGAGCCTATGACAACAGGAAAAATAACCAGAGATCCTATAGCTGCATTAGAGATATTTGGGAAATTTTATGAACATTTATATAAAGCAGAGGAATGTGGAAAACAAGAAAGAGCACACGTGGAGATATTTATGGAAGACTTAGTATTGCCAAGATTAGAGGAAGATGAGACTAAGGATCATAGGAAGTTACTAGACTATTGGGCGTGTGGCACTTTCAAGCCTAGCCAAGAATTTAGCCCATTTCCTGACAAGTCAGCACCCAATGCCCCTGTCCAGCAGGGACACAGGTGGAATCCCAGGGGTGTATTTTCTGTTCCCCATCCAGTTATCCAGATTGTGCTTAAAAAGGGTTAATGAGTTACTCTGCTTGACGTGGAGAGGGAGTCTGTTCCGCAGAAGGGGGAGTCTCTGGGGCGCAAATCTGTCCTGCCAACAAGTTCTATTGATATCACAGACCAGGTTGAGGTTGAGCATGTGAGTTACTCAAGTGGAGCTTGACTTCTGGATATGCAGCAGTCCCATCAAGGTGGGGTCTGAGATTGCTTTGTATGCTAGACAGAGGTCACCTCTTAGCAGTCTGTATAACACTGAGTAGAGGGACGGGGATTTTAGCGCATCTGTGTAAGCTAGATGTTTGAGGCCCTGGATTATCTTGGTGAGGAACCTCTGTGTTTTTTCCAGCTGTTGCAATCGCTTTGTGAGGTACATGCCAAAAGGGGCATTGTATTCAGTAATGGGTCTTATAAGGGAAGAATGCAAGGATGTTATGACCTCCTTGTCCCTGGGTGAGATACCCCTCCTAATGAGGTGGGCCATGTAGAAAGCTTTCTGTACAGCAGAGACAATATGGTGATCAAAGTCAGTTTGCCATCACTTGGTTGCCCAAGTCCCTCACAACGGATTGCGTGCTGAGGACTTTGTTATTAATGTGATAATTTGTAAGGACATCATTCTCCCCAAAGGGGAAGATGATGCATTTTTTGGCATTCAGTTTGAGGCCATGTTTCTGGTACCAGTCATTTGTTTGGGTGAGACCCTCTTGGAGGATAGCCACATCACTAGGGGAATTGATGGCAGTGCCCAGCTTGCAGTCAACTACAAACATGGTCAGCCATAGCCCACTGGTTTTGGCCTGCACCTCAGAAAAGTATATCCCAAACAACAGAGGCCCTAAGACCGATCCCTGGGGTACACCGCTCATTATGGGTCTACTGTTTGAGCTGGCTTCCCCTATTTTGACCAGGTAGGTTCTATCAGTGAGCCAGTTTGCTACCCATCTGGTAACATATGGATTGACGCCTAATTGAGTGAGTTTATCTATTATACCTGTGTGGGGAATATTATCGAAGGCTTTGGCCAGGTCAGGGTAGGCAGTGTGCACTGTCTTCCCTTGCCCATGGCTTTAGTGACTGTCTCAAAGAAGTCGACCAAGTTTAACAGGCATGACCTCCTCTTGATGAAACCAAACTGTGTGGGATCAAGGGTTTGGAGGTTGCCAGTGTCCTTGTTAATGAAATCCATGATAATCTGTTCCATGGCTTTACAGATCAGGCTAGTTAGGCTGATGGAGCTATAATTTCCTGGATCAGTGGATGCTCCACCTTTGTGCAGAGGGATGACAGTGGCTGTCCTTCACTCGGCTGGTACAAAGCTGGTACCCAGGCTTTGGTTGGATAGGGTGCCTAATGGTGCTGCAGGTTCCTGCCTGAGTTCATTTAGGATGCAGCCTGGGATGTTATCAGGTCCCATGGAGGCTGTATTTTTTTGCCTTTAAGAGGGTAGTGATAACTTGCTCCCTAGAGATAAGGGGAGGGGACTAGGTACTGGGGATGTCCTGATTTACTGATGGGGGAAAGAGGGGTGAAGTTTTCTCTGAACCTGTCTGCCAGCATGTTGGCTATATCTACGGCGTTTGTGTATATGGTGTCCCTAATCACCAGTTCTGAACAGATCTGAGTGTTTCCTTTGAGATTGTGGACATATGTGAAGAAGGTGTTATGATTGTCTTTAGTAGATGTGGCCAGTTTGGACTCAAAGTTTGCTTTGGAGGATTTCACTAGTGATCTCTCAGTCCTGCTGTACTGCATAGTCTCTGGGGTTGCGATGGTTCACTGGAATCCTCAATCTACTTTTTACACAGCAGATTCTTTGTCCTGTTACCCCTTCTAGGAAGTGATCCAAGCATGCTGCAGTTCAGAGGTAGCCCTTTTTCCTGAAAAGAGGCTACTAGCCTAGTTGAATTAACCCTGTCAGGAAATGATAGATAGGTAGAGGGATGAATGGATATGTAGAATGATCCCTTCATTCAGAAGGTGACTCTGTACAAGCTGAAATTTAAAGTAATTCTAACAGAGACATTTCAGCCCCAGCAAGTTTAATTTTTCATGCTGTGGCCTCATCTTCTGGAACAATTTTTCCATCTGAAGATTTTCAGGGCCCTCCTGATTTAGCTATCCACAAAGCCTAGCTTAGACAGTTATCTCCTTTGTCGATCCACATGGCATCTCCACTTCCATTGATGGCATTTCATACCTTCCCAGGATCTTCCTGTCATTTTGTCAGCCCAGAAGAGGAGTAGTGCAAGGAAGATATTAGGCAAGTGGAATTTATTTGTAGTGTGGGCAACTAATACAGGATTAGTTTCCTTTTTCTGACACTCTTCTTATTATTTTGGATTAAATACCCAGATTTCTGACAGTTTTTTTTTAAACTTCACTTGCCTGCTGTCTGTTTCTTCTCATTTTCAAGAACGGGTGCAAGACAACTCTTTATCTTCCCTCGAGGTTTCTAAGACCTTTCTTAAAGGACTTTTTCAGAGGGGTAAAATGTTAGAAAAACAGACTTTACTTTGTATTGAAGCAACTCACAAGGCATATCTTAAGTTCTTGCTATGAAAAAACTATCTTTTTGTAGATATTACTGTAGCTAGAAGGTTTTCTGAAATTAAAGCATGGCATGTAGAGCCCTCCATGTTTTGTTTTCCACAAGGTCAGAGTATCCCTGTGAACTAAACCTAAATTTGTGCTAAAAAGGTAGCCACAGAAATAAGTCAGTATGTTAATTAGCCTGTGTTTTTCATAATACTCGGAATATCTGTTGCACTGTATAGGTATTCATAGCTACAACTTTGTTTTTATGACTCTAAGAGTCTATGAACACAAGGCAACTGGGCCTGGTGGCCATTTACATATTTCCAGTACCCCACTTTAGACCTTACTCCGTTTTCAAGGAGTTACAGACCACCCATAACAATGGTGAGTTTGTGGATACCCACTTAGTTGTCTGACTCCTTTTTAAAGAATGGAAGTGTGTCACTTTGCTTAATTTGGAGTGGAAATTGTTCTCCAGAGAATGAGTAAGTATTGTGTGACAACAGGACAAAGTCAATCAGGAAGATCTGTCATATGCTGAAAGTATGCTGTTATTTAAGGTCTCCAAGGCAACATGTTGTGGTAGTTGTCAGATGGCATTTAATTTTGATACGAAAAGAACAAGAAAGCTTTTCCAAGTGAGCCTACTGTTAATTCAACGAGGACAGTAACATCCTCTATCGCTTTCTTTGAAATGATATTTCTGCAGCTGTGACATGTTTATCTGCATACTTCTACAAGATATTGTAAGCTGGATATGATGTCTAGGCCTAGGTCTTCTGTTATTTGTGAGATCCATTTTTTTCCCTTTCTTTTTTTTTTTTTTTGTGGCTCCCATGTTCTTCCTTGCTGCTGAGCTCCAGCTTTAATCATCATGGACTGATTTGTTCCCTTTACCTGGAGAGCCCTGCAAAATCCTGGCATATGTCGCAGACATATTGCTCCACTCACTTTTCCAGGCTTGCCTTGTGAGATCACTGACCTTGCATTCAGGAGTGAATGTCAGGGGGGCAGGGCTTCATATGCTTGATTAATGAGGGTGAGGAGTTTTTTGGATATGCAGTAGTGTGGAAATGCTTCTGAGAACGGTAGCCTATTTTTTTATTCAGGAAGTGTGTACTGATCTCAGCTTTGAGGGGCCAGGTTGTAATCAGAAGGCCCAAACCATTTTTCAGGTTGGGGGTGCTGAAGACACTCATTTCCCACCCTCACTGACTGGTGTGTCCAGTGACTGAGCTGCTAATTGAACTTGGATCAGCTGGGTCGCAGTCAGTGTACCATTCCTGTGCATGCATGGAGCTAACCATCCATGGGTTCCTTTCTTGATTCTGTCCAGAAGGACAAGCTTGGGACTCCGTCCTGATGGTTGAAGAAGATGGACAGGATCACCTTATATGTAAAAGGTTGTATACCTACCATAATGATAGATCTGTGTCCATTTTGCCCATACCTGTGTTATATGAGTCTTTTGAGGAAGGGTGACTCCTCCGTTGCACATATGTATTTTTTTAGTTTCCTTATTGTCTCACCTTCAAGTGGCACTTACTGGATCTATAGATAGATGGGAGTACATTATCGGATGGGCGAAGTTGAAAGTCTGGTCTTGGTGCCAGCCTGACATGGTCCTGAGGCTATGGAACTAATGGTTAAAGAAGATGGACACAGATCTGTCGCTATGGAAAGTACATAACTTTCATTTCATTTTGGTTACATCTTCCCTTTTCGAAAACCATCTATCCCCCCATGCCCATAAGAATAAAGTTCACTGCAGCAGAATAATTCTGGATGATAAGAAATATATGCAGCCAACCACATAGTGACCATATCTTGTCTTTCATTAGACAAGGGGAGGAGCATAACAGCATCAGAATATTTGGCTTACTTAAGGCAGAAAGGGGGCAGGAGTACTTATTTTGGTGAGACCAATGGATAGAACTTCTTCACTGGACAGTAATATAAACTCTTAACCCACAAATAAAACTAATAATGGGACCAAAGATTGCTCTGCAGGCACTTTATGTGCATCTTAGACTTACATATACCAAGAAATCAGAGTACCATCATCCATCCCGCCCCTCAGCAGTGTTTTTTATTTTCTCCTGTGCCAGTATTGCCCTGTTGCTTCACTACCTTTATCCAGATGGCCAATTTATTCTATATGGGGGACAACCAGGTATCCCCCAAGGCTAGGCAAGAGACCTTTAACCCATTCATCCCTGCCCAAGTTGCCTAATCAGCCTATTTGTTCTACCCATGACAAGAATCCTGTGGTAGGGAACTGGGAAGTTTTCATGTCTGAAAGAGCAGTCCACCCTCCTGCTTGTTGCTCCCAACGCTGCCACCTTTCAAGCTCCACTGGGTTCTGCCTGCTACAAAAAGTATGAGTTTGCATGCTGACTTCCCCAGCCCAGTGCACTTGCATGTGGCAAACTGTATTGTTCAGGCCTGTGCTCCGTGGGTGTAGCAACTGGGGTTCTCTGTAGTTGTCACCTAGGCAGTGAGCTACAGCCACCTCCCTCATCCTAGGATGGCTGAGCTGTCAGTGTCTCTTTATACCCACTCTCCCAACCTCAGCTCTTCCGGAGTCTTGGTCATGACTATTAGAGAAGTGGCCAAAGTCATGATTATCTAACAGTATAAAACCTATTTACACTGTACATTTTTGAGACTCAGGAAATAAAAACCTATAGCAATAGTGTGGCAGAATATACCACACTGAAATGTTTTCCACAGAAATTTACATGTAAGCCCACCACACAGCATTTTCTAAACACATTGCTGCCACTGAAACAACAGATGCCATGATTTTGACATACATTTTACAAATGACTTTGTGAATGAAATCTAATACTTGATGGCCTGATCATCTTGCATTGTATGCATCAAGACTAACAGAATTTACAGCCAACACATTTAAAACTCAAACACATGAAACAAGTACAGTAACTTAATTCTTCCTATCTAAGCAGTCTTCCATCTCCAGTGGCAACCAGGATGCACTACATAGCAATTTGCTCCAGATGAAAAGTGTTTATGCAGTTTACTGTCTTGTCCAACATTTGTTTTACATCGAATGTTGTAAAAACTCCAGTTCCTCACTGTGACCGTATGGTTCCTTTTCCATCCATGGGTTATTCATTTCATGAATGAACTTCCTAACTCAGTGAAGTACTGTAATGCATGTCTGCTAAATGAAAAGAGTTGCTGATAATTTAACATACATCTCAGAAAGACTAAACTCATGCTTATTTTAAACTCTAACTGTAACTCTGTGTAGCATTAATTTAGAAAAAAAAAGGTTTTGGTGCTTAAATCAACCCTCTGGTCTCAGATAGGAGCAGCTGCCATGTTGCAGGAAAACAGGCAGCAAGATGATTCTTTTCCACATGTACTGTGCAGATGCCATCACCCGTGTCTCAGTCAGTTACTGCCTATCATCCTAAACAGACAGTCTTCCTCTATCAAGGCATATATATATATATATATATATATATATATATATATATATATATATATATATATATATATACGCTGAACAGAAGATGAAGGGTCTAATTCTCTGACACTAAAATACCACTTCCCCAACATAGATTCTGTAATCTGGGACCACAAAAGCAGCACTACAAGCAGAGAACCTGTTCACATTTTGGAATAGCCTTCCATGATGGACCATAGAAGACTGTTGTAGAAGAATGCAAGTAATGGGATCCAACTCAGTCTCACAAAAAAACAGTAATGAGAGTGCAGCATATAGTAATCTCTTGGCATCTACTATCAATCTGTGTACTTCAAAAGACTGAATGGAAGGGGAGAAACCAAACCCACCCTTGTATCAGACATCATATCATAGCATATATTCACTAGATATACCACCCCCTTTCTGCCATAAACATTAGTAATTGATCTCCACTGGCTTAATAAAGATGATATTTATATTTTTACAAAGTATGCTTAAAGCCTGGTACAGACAGTGTGCACACCATGAAGTCTACAAATGTGAAGAAGGTGACATAGACTAAAAGAATGTTGCAGGTATCAAGGTTCAGATGGCTCAACAAACCCTGTGCAAAAACCAAACACCTAAACATCTAGTATTGCAATATCCTGTTTTTCAGTGGACTGTAAAGACCATTCCTTCCTTCCTTTGTTGATACTAAGGGCATTTTGCTGTAAGCACATTCTCATCCACATGGTTTTCTGTCTGATATGGGAGTCTGCAGGGCAAAAGTGAGCTGTTAGGTAATAAGGATGGCAAATGGTATTAACACTGCAACAGTTTCATCCAAATCCTTAGCATTCATTGATTCTCCTTGATAGTGCAGTGAATGTCTCACTGGGTACTGAAGAAAATCCTTGGGCTGTTTCGCATTAATAGTCTTAAAACAGCTCAGAAGTCTGATGTTCCAGCCATTAAGATGGATGTTTGCCTTTCTCCAAGCAGGGCCCAGTCCTTGTCTTGATAGATTAACTATTTTTTACTGCCGTAAGATGGATATTTGGATTTACTGGTTTGAAAAATAATGCATGTTGAGAGCCTGCCATGTGATATTTGTTTATATCAGTCCGAGGGTAGTGCCAAAACAGTGCTGAAGGAAGGAAGTGATATTATAACCACTCACTCCTCATTGCAAGCAAAGCTAGGTACCCAGATTATTGCTGTGAACTGTAGTCTCCTGGTTATCAAGCTTTTAGAATCGAACCATATTTTGCAGCAGGTAAGCTGCCCATCACATGGTTTTAAAGAGCCCCAGTACTGATGGATGTGTTAAATATTATCACCTTTAAATCCAAGCATTGGTGTCCACTGGAACTGCGGAGTGCTGCAGTTTCATTTTTATTTCCACTGTTGTCTCTGTGTGGTACCAAGACCTATTGCGATAGAAACAATGGACATAAGCTCCAATTGTACAGCTTGTTTAGATTGCTAAAGTGACTCCTCACCAAGGATGCTGCCACATGGTCATAACAGATGAATATTAGAGCTTCAGGAAGGCAGTTATATTCTCATTCTAGTGTTTGAGCAGTCTTAGTCTGTGGGCCAGACATTGCCCTAATGTACAGAAACAGGATGCTGACTGCTGAAAAAATTCTCACCAGCTGAGTAGGGTAACTTTTATAAAATATACAATGGAGAAGGTGCTGTAGAGCACATTTTATCATCTTTTATTAAGGCATATACCTGGAAGTTCTCACTATCCTAAATCTTAAGCTACCCTGACCTTATTAGGCTTCCTACCCTGACCTTGTTAGGCTTGTGTTGCTTGTCTCAATCAAAATATACTGTGGTGTTTGGGGAAGTCAGATAATGCTATTCCTTACCGCTCAGAACAAATCTTTGTTTACCTGATGTGTGGAGGTTGTCAGTCTGGGGCATATTAATTACAGCTCTGTTTAGAATATGCTTGCCACGATGGTGTTGACACCCAAAGTCCTTAATTTCTGCCTTTTTTCTTTGAATGAAGATTAAGACAAGTGTTTTGCAGTAACAGTTTCCTTTCAGGTCAGAAGATTGATAATACAGCCTACAGAGATTGTTCAGATGAAATCTACTTAAGATTTTAAATGTCATGTGTGCTTGCTTTAATTAAAATTGCTTTATTGTAGAAGCTTATAAAACCTTTTTGCTGTGCATTTGGCACTTTGACACAGCATATTATTCAGAGCAGTATGACGACTTCTGACAGCTTTCCCTTGCTGCTTGGACCAGAACTACTTTCTGTTAGTCATGGCAATGGTAAAGCATATTGGTTAGGCATCATAACAGATTCTATATAGTTGATGTACTGGCTTAAAGTCCATTAGCTACAGTCGTAGCTCAGATTGTGTTTTTTCATTTTACTAAGAGGTTGTCAGGAAATGTCATTCTGTTCATTTAGTGGCTGTTAAGGTTAATGCTGGTATTCATAAAACCTTTGGTTACATTGTTTTTCTGTTTCCTGCAGTGTACAGATTGTGCTATGGGGTGTAAGATATAATTTAATTTGTTTATGCATTTGTTAACTAGACAGGTTTCCTGGTCCAGAGACCCTTTTCAGGCACATCCTGGACCAAAATGGAAGAAGACATCTGCATTTTTCATTATGTTGAGAAGCCAAGAACACTAACACGAGGAACAATAATGTCACAGTATTCACAGTAGCATAATGATAGTACAGTATGTACAAAAACTAAATGTAAAACTATGTTTCAGCATTGCAACAGCATTAACTGTTAACAGTTTTGCCAGTTTCAGTCAGAGAAAACACCCTGTAGCACCTGATTGTTTCCTAAGAGAACCCCAGTAGGCTAAAGCTTCTTAGGTTTCCATAGTGACACACTCAGACACTTTCATGTTTTTTTCCTACAGCACTATGGATAAGGACAACTATCACCATCCTGTACATAATGTTTGCGTGTTTGTTCATGGAGTTAGGCCCTGAAAGGGTCATTTCTAAGGCAGTTATATTTCCATTTTTTGTTTAATGATATGATTTAAATTGTGTAGATCAGACACAGTATCATGTGTAGGATGGTATATTGTATTCTTTTACTACTGTTTAAACTTGCATCTTCTTCATCAGGAAGAAGATGAAGTACCCGATGATGAGACGTTGAATCAGATGATTGCTCGAAATGAAGAGGAGTTTGAACTTTTCATGGTAGGAAAATGTAGTGTTTTTTAATGGCTTAATTCACAGTAATGCAGTGCATGTTTCTTTTTTTCTGTGGCATGAGACAATGTTTCCAGAGGACTGTCATGTTTTTCTGTTGTGCATGTTATCAATATGTTGGTGTTACTGTGCAAGTATGAAGCTTGTCTGCGTTAAACTGAAGTAATATTTAGCTGAAGAAGTTTACTGTGAATGTTTAAAGTCTGCCTTCACCATATTTACAAGTTATGTTTAACAACTTTCACAGAATTCTGAAATCTTGATTCCCACCACTAACATTATCCCATAGGGTGTTCTTTTGTAATTGCTGTCAAGAGACTGCACTTGTGTTGTTACTCTTTATCATCAGTGCCGTAACATGTAGCAGTACATAAGCTAAAGGTTAACTGCCTTCTAATTCTTTCTTGCTTCTTAGAGCTTTCTTGCAAATCCTGCATGGTACTTCAAGTCAGCTTGTCTGCTTAAGTGTTGTATTTATTTGCTCAGAGCAGTAGTGTCAGTGTTCATGTTTAACTCTAACCTTGCAGAAGGAATTTTTGCAGCTGTTACACTCTGTATGTTCTGTGAAGCAATCAAGTAGTAGATCTTTATTATTCTAAACATCTTCACCAACAAACAAGAGCCTGATGACTTGAATTCTGTACAACTTCAGAGGGCTTTTGTATTTGTTACTTTTTGTGAAATCATACTCATAGGTTATAGGTTCATAGGTAGGTACTTGGCTATCGGCCCAAGGGCCTACGTAAGCCTTGCCAGCAAGGTTCCATAGCTTACGCCACCCACGAAAGTTATTTTCCTGTGCCACTGTCCAGCAGAGACACAGAAGTGATCCCCGGGGTGTATTTTCTATTTCCCATCCACTCATCAAGATTTTTCTTGAAGAGTGCTAATGAAGAACTTTGCTTGACATAGATGGGTAGCTTGTTCCAGAGTATAGGAAGTCTCTGGGACAGGAATCTATCCCTCCAGTGTGTCCTGTTTATTGTGGTGACAAGGTTTAGGTCCCTAGAGCGTGTAGCTCGGAGGGATTGGGATTTCTTTAGGTGTAGCATGTCCAACAGCTCTGGGTTTCACATAGCTTTATATGTTAGGCATAGATCACCTCGGAGTAGGCGATATGCTATGAAGTAAAGCTGGAGTTTTTTGATGCGGTCAGTGTAGGGCATTTGTTTGAGGCTAGTAATCCTCTTTGTGAGGTACTTCTGTGGCCTTTCCAGCTGCTGCAGATGTCTTGTGAGGTACATTCCAAAAGGGGCATTGTACTCTATAATGGGTCTAATGAGTGTCGAGTAGAGGGGAACAATGACCTCTTTTTTCCTGGATGAGAACCCTTTTATGATAATGTGTGTCACATAGAAGGACTCCCCAGTTCTTTTTTGCCATTTGCGCACTACAGTTCTTGAACTTAATTTTGATAGTATGAAAATTCTTGTGTTCAGTGCCTAAAACGCCAAAGTCCTAAATGTCCCTGCAGTCACTGTTCACTAGCCGGGCCATGTACTGTTGGGAAAGCAACCTGACATAATGAATGAGCCATTGCTACAGATGACAGTTATGTCAACATCACCTTTTGAAGAGCCAATTCTGGAAGATAGAAAATGTATGAGCCTATATTGTCTCTCTCTGAAAATGGCAGCTATGGAAAATTGTCAGCCTATCAGCCAATAAAGGACCTTTTATAAGATCTTATGTCAGTGTTAGACTGATTGGAGAAAGTAAGAGATTGAAGACCTGACACTGGATAAAACCTCTTCCTTCTAATTCTACTCAAGAGATGACCTTGCAGTCTTTGAGTGACACATTTCCCCTTAACTAGCTAAGGGTTAATCTTGTGGTGATACGAGTTAATGATGAGAAGAGCATGAGGGAATACACAACATGGGGTGTCTCTACTGACTTTCCTAAAGTTGAGCATTCTGAGCTTGACAGTATTCAGGCACTTCATTGGGAATGAAGCTTCATTTTCAGTAGCAATGTTCTGTATTTCTGAGAGACAATGATGGTGCTGTCTCCCCTTCCTATAGCTATCCTTCAGACAACCCCCTTCTTTGCGGAAGACTCTTATTTAATGAAGCCCATTGTGGGGTCACTTGTTGTTATTTTGCCTCCTGTTTGTTATTTGCCTTCTCTTCAGAGATTATCCTATCAGTATTTGTGTTCAAGGGCCTGCTATGGAACCTATTTATTATTTATTTATTGACATTTGTTTACCGGTAAAGTCGACTGGGCTAAGAGAGCCCATTTTCAGTAGAGACCCAGGGAGAAAAGCTCCAATGCATATTAGCAACAGCCAGGGGGGTTACAAAGTTTACAAGAAGTCTTAAAATACTTAAGTGTCAAAGAATAATAGATACAAAAAGACAAAACAAGCCAAATGTTAACAATAATAAAGGTAAAGGAAAAAAATTAGGTTAGACTATGCAAGTTTGACAAATTAAAAAATGGTACTGCTTTCATGTTACTGCTTCAGTTTCTAAGTCAGATTGTGAGTGTGGAAGAAGTACAAGAAACAGCAGTGAAGAAAATGCATGTAGACTGAAGCTTCATATGGTTATAGTTAGTAGGTGGTATGCCTAAGGTAAGTAAAGGAGATATTGAGATGAACGAAAGAAGTATTGTGGTAATTCTACTGGAAGATCATGAAGTTATGGTGGTTAAATAGTTAGGAAGGAGCAATACTGGGTCTGGGGAAAAAGGAGTTAAGTGATGGCATCAGTCTGGGTGAATCAGTTAAAAATCCAATTAGAGAGCAATTATCCTAAATAACACCCTATTTTCAATGTGTAAACATCCAGGTTTCATACCCTGTGCTGCAAGGAAGGCAAATGCCATCTGTAAATCCCCATTCAATGGAGTGACATCCTAAGCATCCCAAGGCATTTTTCTATCTGGTTGCATGCGCGTGGGGAGCATGTAGGGAAGTATGATTTCCCTTATTGGACTGGGTTAGTTCACTAGATCTATGCCCTGTTTATCAGGGAAGAGACCTAAGGTCATAGTCATACCCAGTAGCTTAGCTAGGGTGGGACAAGAGGAGCAACTGTCCTGGGCGCAAAATCTTTGGAGGGGCACGATAAACCGATCCTGATCTCACTTTAATGTAGTAATGGCTTTTAAAAGCCAGTATTGTATTTGTGGTTAAACCTGAGCTGTGTTTAAAAAAAACACATACACACACACACACACACACACACACACACACACACACACACACACACACACACACACTTAAAATTAAATAAGTAACATGAGCGCTGTAGAACTCCATGTGTGGTCTAAACTGTAGCTGCTATGTTGTAGCAAGCAGCTTGCTACAGTTTAAGTTAAAAAAAACTTTATTTAAACTAAAATCTGAGCACTGTAGTGCTTGGTGCAGGCAGGGTATAAAATGGAGTAACAGTTTGGTACAGTTTAAAAAATATATATTTTTTTAACTAAAACATGAGTGCAGACAGGGTATAAACTGTAGCAACTGTTTGCTCCTTTGGTAGCAAGGAGTCTGCTGCAGTTTAAAAAAAGATTTTTTTTTGTTAAATTAAAACATGAGCGCTGTAGTGATCAGTGACGGCAGGGTATAAACTGTAGGGACTGATTGCTACATTTCTATGAAACAGTTTGCTACAGTTTAAAAGAAAAATATTATTTTTTTAATAAAATATGTTGAAAGAGGGTTAGGTACAGAGCACAGAAATGGGACCTGATTTGCTGGGGTGGGGGCTGGTGCATGTTGTGTCATGCATCTGGCCACCTGACTGGTGTTCCAGTAGGGAAAAAAAAAATCTCTTTTTTTATTCTTTTGTTCTTCACTGGAAGATTTTTCTTGGTGGGGGGGTTAGATCTAACTTCAGTGAGGTGCCTTTTTTTTTTTTTCCAGGGTACTAGTTGAGCTTCTGTTCACACCGACTAGGGGAAATTTGGCTAGGGCACAGAAGAAATTCCCCTAGTCTTTTTGAGTGTGGGAGGGCCAAGATGGAGGAGTGCATGTAGAATGTTAGTGATTATAATTCTAAGTACAATGATATTAAAATTGTAGTTTTAAGTTTACAAGTTGAGCAAACTGTTAAAAATTAATTTGAGAATCAGACAAGAGCAGAAAGTGATTTGTCTGATATGATGCAAGTTAAAATGTTTAACAAAGATGAATCTGTTGATGGTAGTGACGTGTTGTGGATCCAGGTGAGGGGAAGGAACAACCAAGAGGGAAAAGTGCTTAAGAGAGAAAGGCAGTGCGGTTCTTCAGATTTGATGTTTATGGAGTTCTGAAAACAGGCAAGAAAGCAAAACTGTTCAGATGCCTAGAACTACTGCCATTTATAGTAAAGCAAGGAAATGATTAAGCAAAAATGTTGCTCTGATGTTGCCTTTTCCATCCAGGTTCAACTTGTGTGTTATCAGATCTAAGACAGGCCATTTCCAGAAGACTTCAGCCCCCAAGCTCTGCCTCCTCTATCCCTAATACCTAGCTCCATACAGAATTACTCCAGATCTCATTTACCACCTTCCAGGATACCCGCTTGATCTGGAGCTCTGCTGGGGTGTATCCTTTTTGTGTGCCTTTCTGCCCTGTTTTTCTCCCATTTTTCTTCTACCATAGTTTCCCTAGCTGTTTATGTTCTAGTAGTAGTGTGTTTTTGTGTAGTGGTTGCTTATAGTTTGGTACTGTGTTGTGTTATTTTCACTATTGTTAATGAGTAAGGGATTTAAGAAGTGTGTGTGTGTGTGTGTGTGTGTGTGTGTGTGTGTGTGTGTGTGTGTGTGTGTGTGTGTGTGTGTGTGTGTTTATGTGGTATGTACCCACAAACTCCCTTACCAAGACTCACATGATTGGTGCAACTAAGGTCTAAGGGCTGTTCAAGTGAAAATCCAGAGTGCTGTTTGCGGCAGCTTTGGGTCCAGGGCTGTCAATGAAAGGAGTACCAAGTTGGTCCTGAAGGGTCTTTAGCTCATTGAGAATGCTTCCTCCTCTGCATAGTAAAGATGAGAAAAATGATCTGGGTCAAAAGGAGGGTACTAATGACCCCAAATCATCCAAAGGAGATGGTAAATGCACAGCTCCACCTTCTTCCAGCCAGCTGTATCCAAAGATCTTTGGCTCCTCTGGCTGTCATGGTGCCATCCTTGGAGCTGATGACATGGACCCATTCTCCAGTGGTACCAACTGTGGAGAAGGACCCTTCCCCGATAGTTGGTATACCTAGCCTCTTTTTGTCAAGTGAGGTTCTATCAGGCAGGGTCCATTCACTCTTCTTTACCTCTACTCCCTGTAATATTTCTGGGGCCTTCACCATGTCTTCAACATATCCAATCATCTGTGGTTCGGGCCCTAATCTTCTGAGCCATCTACTGGTAGTTGGGCCTCCAGTCCATCCTCGGTAGCTTATTTGTCTCATTCAGTCTGACCTGTTGGGAGTTTGAGACCTGCCAATTTGGAGCAGCTGATGCCGCCTTTCCTGCAGGCCCAGATGCAACTAGGTGTGCTTCCATCAACCTCAGGTCATAGACAGAAGGCCTCGGCTCCAAGTGGTTTGTTTCCTTCCTCAGGCCTTGTGGCTTTGAGGTTTCTGGAGCTAGTTGCCTTGCCACCATTGGGGTTGGGTCCAACAGAGTGGCTGATTCCAATTCCCAGCCCTACCTTGACCTTCTTTGCTCTGGCAGTCTCAGAGCTTAGTGGGTGTTGGGAGTTGAGCCTTCTGGGCTGGGACTTCTGAGTTGAGGCTGATGCTTTGAGTCTCAAAATCCTCTCTCTCTGTCTGCACTTCAGTACTCGATAGTTATCACCAATCTCGGCATCGTAGCAGACGTGAGCTGCGCCTGAGTCTGACATTTCCTTGGAGTCATCAGATCTCAAGGGTGCATACTCTGGGCAGCCAGCTTCAGTCTCCACCTTCGTCTTAGTGGAAAGGATGCTGGGCAGACTGGAAAAGGAGTGGTCAGCGACAACTGGTATTCCTCCTCCTACATTTTCTGGGCCTGTGGACTCACACCAGCTTGCTCCAAGACAGTCTTCAATAATAGATCATCAGACCACCCTGTACTAAAGCCCCCCCTTCCTCTTTTACTTCTCCTCTGGACTCCCCCTGTACAGAAGGATCACAGCATGAGGCGGTGAAAGAGGAATCACCTGGATTCCACAGAAGATTTCTTCACTGAGGATACCAACCTTGAGGTAGGACAGGGGTCTCCAAAATCTCCCATGAAGATGCCTCTTGTGGTGATCTCATGGAGCTGCTCCAGATAGCCGAAGCCCCGTCTGTAGAAGAGTTGCTAATTTTGGAGGCCTTAGTTTTGGAGGCCTTCAGGGTGGGCCCATCCACATCCTGAGTTCTTCCCCTTCGGGAAGCAGTTATTGACTTAGTGTTCTGGGGGTGCCTTGCGGGAATCCAGTACAATGGAGCCTGTACCTAAAAAGTGCAATAAATTCTTGGCCCCTCCCAAGGATTGACAACATTGGAGAAAGGGTCCTGCCGTTGAGGCCATTGTGGTGGTGGCAACGACCAAAAAGGACATTTCATAGAAGAGTTCTCTGGTCCATCTCCCAATTAGGGAAGCATGCCTGTTCATCAGCAACTTTCACACTGAGAGCGTGAAATTTCTTGGCTTATTTGACAAGATTTCAACAAGACATTGCGTCTGAAGTATCAGGAGTAGTTAAGGCATAGTAGGCTTCAGACTCTCAAAAGACTCTAGAGATGCAGTTGTCCACATTACAGTTTATTTCCAACATGTCAGTACACATGCTTTCCAAAGAGACCAATGACACATCCCAAGCTGTTGGCATGGGCATTGCCATGCGTCACTGTTTTTGGATTAGGTTGTGCAACTTTGAGAAATGCTTTAAGGTGTCCTTTATCAATATCCATTTCAAGGACGCTTCACTTTTTCAGCCAAAGAGTAAAAACACATTGATCAGGACTGAACAAGACTGGAAGACACAGTCTGCCATTGGAGTGCATTTTGCCACATCCCAATGGACCTGCCCTATGAACCAGAAGGGGAGCAAGTGACTCTTCTTTAGAAAAACCCAGCATACTTTTCAGGATGCTCCTACAGAGGGTTCCCTTTGTGGCAGGTGGGGGTAACCAGTATGGATGCCACTGACATGGCAGTGGCAGTTCTCAGAACCAGGGCTTCTACTAAGCCTTTTCCAAGAGGTCCTTTCAGCATTCCTGAAAGGTTGTCCAACTGTCCTGCTGTGGAGGCAGTTGGGGATCACTTAACTCTATACCCAGAAATTTGGAAGACCTTCTCCTCAGATGTATCAGTGTTAAGTTGTAGCCAGAAGTTACACAATTCCATTTTTATTTATGCCAAAAGAAAATGCCAGAAACGTTCCAGATATACCACCCCATCAGAGAAGACATGCACCTTTAGAGATTCAAAAGCTGTTAATAAATTGAGTCATCCAGGATGTCCCACCAGACCAGCAAGGATCCCAGGACTGTTCCAGGTTTTCATTCCAAAGAAAAACAAGAACCTCAGACCATTCTTGGATTTAAGCAAGTTTAATCACTTTGCAAAACAGACCACATTCCAAATGGTCACTGTGCAGTCCATTCTACCTCTTTTGAGGAGGGTTGACTAGATGTTCTTGATCAATCTGAAGGATGCCTAGTATAAAGATAGCGAGGCAGTCCAGGAGATGTCTGCTTTTTCAGCTGGGAGTCGATCATTACCAGTTCAGTGCTCTGCCCTTTGGTTTGGGAGGGAGCTATTTCGAAGGGATGTGCTTGATCAATCTGAAGGACACCTAGTATAAAGATAGCGAGGCGTTCCAGGAGATGTCTGCTTTTTCAGCTGGGAGCCGATCATTACCAGTTCAGAGCTCTGCCCTTTAGTTTGGGGGGAGCTATTTTTGAAGGGAAGAGAGTGCAAGGGACTTGGTCTATGCTCAAGGCCAGTCTTCACACCAGTGTCTTGGAGATGACAGCAGTCCTCCTTACGTTGCAGGTTTTACAGGACTTCCTCCCAAGGGTGTGATTTCAGTGCAAACAGACAATCTGTCTGTGGGTTTGGTATCCGAACAAATAGTGGGTAACCTCACCCTACCGTCTGTATCAGGAAGCCATCAGAGTTTAGGAATAGTCGAGTTCATCTCAACAGTTTCTGGTAGCAATGCACATCCTAGGGAGGTGCAACATTTTAGCTGACAGCCTGAGCAGGAAAAATCCTTCATCCTCACGAGTGGTCCCTAAATTTAAGGGTAACAGCTTGAATCCTTAGACACTGGGGCACTCCATGTTGCAGTCTGTTTCTCCACCCAATGCCAAGTGCAAGAGTTATTGTGCCGTAGTTCCTCCACAGGGACAGTCACCCAGGGATGTTCTTCTGTATGCTTGGCCCCCGGGTCTCCTGCATGCTTATCCTCAACACCTTTGATAATAAAGTTTCTTTAGAAATCCACCCATTGCAGAGCAACTGTGATCCTCATTGCTCTTTTTTGACTATATCAGGTGTAATTTCCTTTTCTGTGGTGCTTTCTGCAGTACCCTCCCTGGGTGCTGTATCCTATTTCTGAACTGATCTGTCTCCCAGCGGCCTTGGACCTGCTTAACCTCTAGACTCTCAAACTAACTAATTCCCTTGATGGCCAGAGATCCAAGGCTGTCTGATACAGCAGTTCACATTTTGCCCTCTTTATGCTAGTAAGTGGAAGAGTTCCCCTTATGGGTGTCATTAAAGGTTTGGACCTTTTATCAACACCTTTGGATGTCATTCTTGCTGATCTGTTTCAGTCTGGAACTAGTTATTCCACAGTTAAATTTCAGTTAGCTACTTTTTCCAACTTTCATATTGGCAGAAATTATATTCCTGTAGCAGCATTGAAGATTTCTAAAGCCTTTCTTGTTGGAATATTCTTGTTGTGACCTCCTATTCAGGATCTGGTTCCTCCTTGAGATTTAGCTTTTATGCCTCACATTCTTGTTGCTCTTCCTTTTGAGCTTTCAGAAAGAGTCTTTTTGAAGTTGTTTTGGAAGAATCTTTTTTTTGGTGGCTGTTACTTCGGCCAGGCATGTGTCAGAACAACAGGCATTATCCTTGGTATCGCCATGTGTGGTCTTTCATAAGGACCTTTTTGTTTAAGGTCATGTCAGAAACAATGTTGAATCAAGCCATTCATTTACCAGTGTTTTTCCCCAACTTTTCAAACAAGAGGAAATATTTACTGCATTGTCTTGATGTTCACAGTCAATTAAGATTGTATTTGGCTAGAACCAAGTCCACCAGGAAGTCTGACCAGCTGTTTTTCTCCTTTCTGAAGGACCATTTAGGCAAGCCATTGTCTAAGTCTACCTTATCTAAATGGCTTTCTGATTGCATTTCATTGGGATATAGACTGAGAAAAAACCTTTGCCTTGTAAGTCAAAGGGTCAGTGTACCAGAGCTATGGCTATGTCTATGGCTTTTCTCTCAATAGTTTCTTTTGATGACATTTGTACTGTGACTACTTGGGTGGGTACACAACATTTGTGCTGTGGCTACTTGGGTGAGCACATACAATTTTATGTTTCACTACAAGTTGGATATACATTTGAGGTCTAGGACCTCCTTTGGTTGCACTGTATTGTGGAATGTTCTGTCCTAGGACTTCCCTGAGATGACACGTGGCTAGGGACTGTGTCCCGCAAGTTGAAGCTAGATGGAAAAGACAAAGTTATGTACTTACCATAATGATAAATCTGTTTTACCTGTTTCCTTCCCTCCCTCTTTTTCCCCTCCTGTATTGCATTTCTCCTGGACAAGTTGTTGAGGTGACTTTTCCTCACCTTCTTTTTGGGGTCCTTGGTCTGTGGTCTTAGGGGGTTATAGCTGGCGTTTTGTGGAGAGAGGCAAACTCAATCCAAGGTAGCTGTAGAGAGAGCAATGTACTATTGGTGGAAGAGATGGAGTTTGGGGGCTGAAGTCTTTGGAAATGTCCAGTGTCAGATCCAGTAACCCAAAGGTTGAACTGGACAGAAGTAGACTCACGGATCTATTGTTATGGTAAGTACATAACTTTTGTATCCAATTTTGTGTTTTCTTTTCTCCAAAAGTCTTTGTAACCAAATTTTCCAAGATAAAGTTTCTTTAGGTCCAACCACAGCAGTCCTATCTATGCTTTGAGGTAACGGTTCTAAAGAGTTTGTTTTGTTTCAGAGAGCCATCACTGTAGACCAGTAGGTACTGGAAGTGGTCGCTATGAACCATGTGTTAGAGCTGTTTGCTTCTTTCTCAGAAAAGACTCCACTAATAGAGCAATCCATTTCAGAAGACCTATGGGGAGAGCTGCATAATGTTCTGTCAAAAAGGGCTGTATTTCACCACTGGCTGTTCTTAGTTGCAAAGGGTATGAGTAATTTCTTTCTCACCCTGAACCTCTGTGGCTACCAGCCGATCATCCAGTATTCCTGGTTCAGGTTGTTGACCCTTCAGGGTGTCATGTTTCTGCTGTCACAGGGTACCCGGCTAGTGTTGGTGGGCATGATAGATGCCTTTGGCTGTTAATTGCATGTGAGATTCCTTTGTTTCTCTCTCAGTGCCTATTCCTTCCTATGCTTTATTGTACTTAGACTACTAAGTTGAAGGCTACAGTCTTCTTCCAGCTATTGATAAACAAATAGTGTGGTCAGACCTAACTCCACCAAGTATTAGCTCTCATTTTTGCTAACTGTGAGTGTCCTTTTTGCAGACATTTGTGCCATACTCTTAGGTCTTCCATGTATGTCATTGTGTATGTTATTAGAAACAAAAATGAATGTTCTTTCTGTAAAGTAGTCTGCGAGCCAACTCTTTCTATACAAAAAAGTGACTGGCCTCTTAGCACTGGATGTTGGTTCAAGGCCTTACTGTCTCCACTTACAGTATGTTTTTGCTTCAGTTGCCCATACCCCTCCATAGTCACTCTCATCTACTGGATTATCAGCTACCTTCAGTCACATACCTGTATGGTGCTAGTAAACAGTTTTACCTCCACACTCCCAACATTACATTGAAGAGTACCAAAGAGTTCTGCACCATATCATCTCCTTTTCATATTGATACTAATATCTTCTCCCCTAAACAGTACGCCTTACTATGCCTATTTGCATTAATGTGTCTCATTATTTGTGAAAGTTGCTTGGATTCTCACTGGATTGTTTTTCTTTATTTGGTTTGTCTTTCAAATATTTTTTAGGGAGAAAAAAAACTCAGTCTCATATTGTTTGTGCTTATTTCCTGTAGCGTATGGATATGGATCGTCGTAGAGAAGATGCTCGAAATCCAAAACGCAAGCCCCGCTTAATGGAAGAGGATGATCTTCCATCTTGGATCCTTAAAGATGATGCTGAGGTTGCAAGACTTACCTGTGAAGAACAACATGAAAAAATATTTGGAAGGGGATCACGCCAACGCAGGGATGTGGATTACAGTGATGCTCTCACAGAAAAGCAGTGGCTTAGGGTAAGTTACAGGTTTTTTTTTTTCATTTCATTTTTGAGAGCTGAGTCTGATAAACAGTTTGTAACATATACACATACTGCTAAGCCATCCCAATTTTTGCCTCATATTTCAAGTCTGATGTTCTTTGTGTTTCACTGTTCCAGTCATCACCTGTGGGTTATCCCTGCTGTGGTAGCCCTCAGCCGGCCCGAATACCAGAGTCAGTGTTTTTCTTCATTGGCTGCAGTCACCTGTAGTCTCACGTCAGGTCGTCAGTGCTGTAAAGAAAGGCAGTTGACGTCATTACATCAGTTTTTCTTGCTGTGGAGCCCATAGCAGAAGCAGTTCGCACGAGTGCCGGTCGGTCACTACCAGAGTTTAAATTTCAGCTGAATACGTCTAAAGCTAATTACCCAGTTGGGGACCCTTTTTTCTTGCACTAACCAATGTCTGAAAATATCCATTCTGAACACCTCCCTGGTGGTCCCCAGATTCAAAATGCTCACTTTGCACCAGCTGCTGTCTGTGCTGACAAAAAATGCCTGGCTAGTGACCCTAGACCTAAAAGACGCCTACCTCCACATCCCCATAAGGGAATTCTGCAGGAAATATCTGCGCTTCAGAGCAGGATCACAACACTTTCAGTTTACTGCGCTGCCCTTTGGCTTATCTGCTGCACCCACAGTATTCACCAAATGCTAAGCCCTGGCCAGAGCATTTTGCAGACAAAGAAATATACAGATTTACCCTTACCTGGATGACTGCCTCATTCAGGCAGAGTGCAAAGAAAAGCTGTTCCAGGACCTTCTCTTTGTCAAATCCCTCCTAACTTCTCTAGGGTTCACCATCAACAAGAAGAAATCAAAGCAAACCCCCACCAGGAAGATCATTTTGTTGGGAACTCTGCTAGACACAGCATCCCAGATGGCCTTCCTATCCCTAGAAAAGCAGAGCTTCGTGCCTCTCTACTTTACCCAACTGGCTTACAGAAGTGACCTCACCGCGAGGAAGTTCCTGCAAGCCCTGGGATACATGGCATCTTGCATCCTTCTAATTCCTCTGGCCAGGCTTCACATGAGAAAACTTCAGTGGTATCTAAAGAACCTTTGGTGCCAGCACTCCCACTCTCTAGAGACCTTTCTCCCTCTGATCCCATGTATAGGTTCATAGGTTCGTACTAGGTTATCTGCCCTGGGGCATTTATAAGCCTAGCCCGATTGTGTTTGGCTTACGCCACCCCTTGATTTGAGTATACTGTGCCCTTTTTAAAGTTTAGTTTACTGTGCCTCTGTCTAATAGTGACACGGAAGTAATCCCCGAGACAAACCTACGATCCCCCATCCACTCATCAAGATTCTTCTTGAAGAGAGTCAGTGAGGTGCTCTGCCTAACATAAATTGGAATTCTATTCAAGAGCGAAGGGAGCCTCTGGGTTATGAATCTGTCCCTCCAGCATGTTCTATTTATTTCTGTGCTGAAGTTCAAGTCCCTCGAGCGCGTGGCTCTAAGGGATTTAGATTTACTGAGGTGAAGCATGTCCATTAATTCTGGGTTGGACATAGCTTTATATGTCAGGCATAGATCGCCTCGAAGTAGGCGGTATGCAACTGAGTAGAGCTGGAGTTTTTTTAACCGAGCAGCATATGGCATCTGTTTGAGTCCCTTGATCCTCCTGGTGAGGTACTTTTAGGGTCTTTCTAATTGCTGCAGGTGTTGGGTAAGGTACATCCCAAAGGGGGCATTGTATTATATGATGGGCCTGATGAGGGATGAATAAAGGTGCACGATTACCTCTCTTGATCTAGATGTGAATCCTTTCATGATGAGGTGGGCTATGTAGAAGGTCTTTCTAACCACTTTGGCAATGTGGTTGTCAAAGGAGAGATTGCTATCAACTTGGGTCCCCAGATCCCCAATTACTTTCTCTGTACGTAATGGGTACTTAATTATCTATGTGGTAATTTGTGGGCACATTGTTTTTGCCAAAAGGTATGACTATACACTTTTTGGCATTTAGCTTTAGACCATGGCTCTGGCATCAGTTATCCGTCTCTGCGAGACCTTTTTGAAGGATGTTTGTGTCAGCTGGAGAGTTGATTATGGCACCCAGTTTGCAGTCATCTGCGAACTTGGTGAGCCATAGTCCTCCCATGTTGGCCTGTACCTCAGAAAAGTAAATACCGAACAAGAGAGGTCCCAGGACAGAACCTTGTGGGGTGCCACTTGTGACCGGTTTCGAGTCTGACATGGCTCCAGCAACTCTGACTCTGTGGGTTCTGTCTTTGATCAAGTTTGCGACCCATCTTGTGACATAGCTGTTCCAGCTGTTCTATAAGGACCGAGTTTCTCTGGTGGGCAGAAGCCTGTGCCAAGCACAAGGGTCTTCCCTTCATCCTTCGCCCTACCAGCCAGATAATCACCACCGATGCCTTAGACATTGCCTGGGCCGCTCACCTAGCAGGCAGGTGCAACCAAGGTCTTTGGGATGCCCAGCACCTTCACTTACACATCAATCAGAAAGAAATGATGGCAGTGTAAAAGGCTCTGACATTTTTCAAACCCCATCTCAGGCCAGGGGTCCTCCGTATAAAAACAGACAACACGACAGTAATGTGGTATATCAACAAACAGGGGGGGACCCATTCTTACCTCTGTGCAGACTAGCCATGAACCTCTGGCTAACAGCTGCCTCCATGGGTCTACATCTAATTGCCCAATACCTACCAGGGGTCAACAACACCCTGGCAGACTACCTAAGCAGAAACTTTCTGGACCTCCACGAAAGGCAGCTCCACAGGGAAATCTTTCTGTAACTCATTCATGAGTGGGGGACTCTGGAGGTGGATCTCTTTGCTTTGCACCTCAACCACCAGCTGCAAAGGTTCTGTACAAGGGAGTATCACCTCCTAGCATGGAAGGTGGATGCCTTGACCTTCCCCTGAAAATCCCTCTTTGTGTACGCGTTTCCTGCTCTGCTTCTAATTCCCAAGGTACTGATCAAAATAAGGGAGGAGAGATCAAAGGCCATCCTCATTGCTCCAGATTGGCCCAGACAGCATTGGTACCCCTTACTGCGCAGTCTGACCTTACAGCCCCCCAAGCAGCTTCCCCTGATCTCACACCTCTTGACCCAGCTGAGGGGGGTGATATTGCATCCAGACTTGCAGACTCTCAATCTTTCAACATGGCTTATACCTTAAAAGCTAATCAAGAGTCCCTGTTAAGCAAACAGGTCCTAGACACTATCTCAGAGGCCAGAAGGCCCAGCACCAAAAAATCCTATGCAGGGAAATAGAAAAGATTCTGCTCCTGGAGCCAGTCCAGAGGGGCACCATCCCAACCCTCTGATCTTCAATTACCTAGCTGAGTTTCTCAATAGTGGCCTCTCCTTCTCTTCTATTAAAATCCATGCCTTAGGCATTTCAGCCCATTACGATTCAGACCCACCCCTCTTCTCTCATCCTTTGATTAAACAATTCCTCAGAAGGGCTTCTATTATCAGACCTCCCAGAAGACCTACCATGCCAGCCTGGGACCTGAATTATGTTTTAGAAAAACTAACCTTACCTCCTTTCAAATCTGCTGCTTCAACAGAATTGAAATACCTCTACTGGAAGACTGCCTTCCTACTAGCTATCACCTCTGCCAGAAGGGTTTCAGATGGCTTTTTTTGTTATTTTTGTATTTGTTTCCTGGGGTAGAGCACTGATCTTCATGGACTATTTTCAGACTCAGCCCGGTAGCGTTTTTTGGTTAAGTGACTTGCTCAGAGTCACACTATTAGGCAATGACTGCTGAGGGAATCAAATCTTGCACCATTGCACCACAGGAAACAGCTCATTAATAGCTCCATAATCCTCTAGGCCAGCTGCCAGAATCTTGAATCACGTGATTATGTCACCCTGGAATTCCTTTAAGTGCAAAGCTGATATTTGATTTTCTTTCCAGAAACCTTAAATTAAGGGAAGAATGTATGTGCTGTAGCACTAATTCATTGGTTAAAGGATTCTTCTCTGGCTTCTTAAGGAGTACCTTTCTAAGTTGTACTATTGAAAGAATCAGCAAAGCCTTCATTAACAGACTTTGCAACTCTCTATTTATAAATGGGGTCATTGAAGAAAGATCTTTCCTCGCTTGTAATTTAAAAGATTTTTACCAAATTGACAGATACTTTCACCCGCTCAAGCATGTACTCTCTGCCTTTTCAAGTAGTGCCATTTCCTGAAAATACCCATAACCTCAAAGGAACATTCTCCATATTTTTAACCATTTGTCTGATAGTGAACCTTTTGAGGAGTACTAGTTAGAATTTGTTAAATTCATGACTGAACCGTAATAGGAAACATGTCACCAGTCAAAGTCATTGTGTTCTTCTGAGGTGGGTTCTTGTTATCAGTGTATACTGACATATTGAAGATTTGCAGACTGCTTCCAGAATATTTGCCAATGTAAGGGCTTCTAAGATTCATTTGTGAAAAGTAAAGGAAATGGTGGAATACTTCTTCAGAGAATGTTTTTCAGTTTCCAACATTGTTAGTACCATGTAGTAAATGCATGTTGAAACCCTCTTACCAATCATGAAAAAGTGCAGGCAGTGCATAACAAAAGTACTATTCTTCCAAGAGTTGTACATGTGTGGGCTATTGATTAATGGTTGCTTTGGCATTTATTCCCTTTGTGTGTGTGGACTGTTATAGTAATAGGTACTGTAACACAGGGCAATTCTGCCAGCCCAGCTATGTGGAATTTTGTAAAAACTCATATGTCATTTGCGAATAGCAACATGATTCATATGCTTGTCTTACAAATGTATTAGAACTATAGGTTATGTGTGTATTAAAAACTACAGTCACAGAAGTGTGTGTTGAATAGGGTTTGTACAGTACTGAGCTTCAAGGATGTGTCCACAGCGTACCCTACTATAAAAGAGCAGAAATGTATATCTGTAAACTGTATGCCTGTGCAAATGTATATGTTTTAACAGTAGAAACTAGAACATACAGAGTTAACTTGCAAAACTTCAAGAAAATGGTTGAAATTAAATTTTTACAATTGTGCTATAAATGTTATCTTTCAGTTTCAGAGCAGTAGCAGATACAATATCTAGAGCTAGAAGATTTTTTTGTATTGTCTTAAAAAAGAAGTAATTACTAGGTTTGAGATATAGAAGTGTTTTATTGTTTTATGATTTCCAAGATCTGCAGACACCTGAAAGATATGTATTTTTTCACAAGGAGATGTTAACATTCTGTTAGTTTCTAACAAAAGGGGGTTTAGCTTGGGAACTGTAGTCATATGACAAAAAGTAATGTCATCCAAGCTAACCTAGCAGTAATGTTTGATATTAATTTAAGAACTCTCTCAGAGAGAGACTGTGCATTTTGTATTTTGTCTTTGACCCAAAAAGAACATCCACTCATCATCACCACCTTCTGCACTTGCCTTGCTGTAAGTAATTTTTTTAGGTCATAGTAACTCTTTTAGATATAGTTAGGAATACAGTAAAGATTAGTTTAGATGTTTTCTGTATTTATTTGAGACTGTCCTGCAATGTTAATTTTAAATATTTCCTATGATTTTGAACTCTGAAGTAACTGTGTTTGTTTACTGAGTATTGTTTTGTTCTTTTATTATTTATTATTAAATATATATAAACCTGTGTTTGTGGCTGATATTTGTGAGACATATTTAAGTTCTGAGAGTACTTGCATACATATTTGGTGACACTGTACAGGCCACTCCTAAATAGCCTTTTTTTTTTCATGTTACTAAATGTATATTCTTTTTGTACTTAAATTTTTTTTTTCTGTAAATTGTCTCTTTGTAATTTAGTATGTGTGGAGTTTTTCTCCCCGGGCCTCTACTGAAAATGGACATATATCCAGCTAGACTAGCCCGGTTAACAAATGTAAAATAAAATAAATAAAATAAAATAGCCTTGCTCAAGGGGCCTTAAGTAACTGATAAGTAGTGGCTGGTGGCAGCTGGAGCTACCTTATAGTCTGGGCAGAAGGGGGCATAGCTAGTAAACCTGTGCGAGCCTTCTCCAGGTGTGTGTGTGTGTGTGTGTGTGTGTGTGTGTGTGTGTGTGTGTGTGTGTGTGTGTGTGTGTGTGTGTGTGTGTGTGTGTGTGTGTGTGTATGAATCAAATATCAAAGTGTGTGTGTCAGCTATTTGGGTAGTTACACAAAGCACTTGTTGGACAGAGAGGGTGTTGGAGATCTTAGCTTGGTCACTCAGCTAAGATCTCAACTGTATAACTGTGCCAGTAGGGAGTCTTATTGGGAATCTGGAGAAAGAGGGAGAAACCAGCCCCAGACTGACAGTGATCTCTGTGTGCTCTTAAGGGAAATTGCATTTTACTGTGTATGTACTTGTCATCCTCCCAATGTGTACGTTCCCCACTGTTGCCAATGGTGAGGATTGAGGCTCCTTGATTACTGGGCCAGTGCAGGGGTGTCACAGGAACAACACAGGATTATTACCTTTTTACATGCTTAGAGTGGCACACTTTTTATAGGCACACATTTTACAAGATAAACTATGCACACAACCAGTGGAAAGGAGTAGGAGTCCCTTTTTTTCTAAATTGAGTTGTTTGTAGATGTTGCAGATATAGAATAATTGTTTTATACAGCGATTAGTGGAAAGTTAGAAAATATTTCTTGTCTTAAAAGCTTGGTGTGTTCGCCATTTTGCATGTTTTTTTTGGTACTTTCCATTATCGGGGCAACACTTCTAATGAGCGCTTTCCATTATCGGCTCAACATCGGAAAAGTTCCGGCTTTTCTAAAAGGCATTTACTACTTGGTGAAATTGCTACTTATTTCCTTGTTTTAATTAAATGTATTCTGTCACAGCAGCAAAATAGCAGCCTAAATCCAAACAGTCGGTGTTCATGTGAATAGTCTTTGTGTATGTCAGTTTGGAACACACCGAATTAGACCACTGAAGTGGGATCACAGTTTATTAATACAAGCGTGGATTGCATTTCAGACACTGCATGTCAGCTGCAAACAGTAGCTCGAAAAGCCTCCATAGTCATATCGGTGGTGGTAAATGCTGCCAAACTAAGGTAGCCTTGCTAAAATAATTTTGCCAGTAAATTATTGCAAGTTTGAGGTGAAGTAATACCGACAACTGGAATGCTGCACCTCATTATAATGTCTGTGGGTCGATGCACAGATTTCTTGGGTACTTGGTCTTTACTGTTCAAAACCAATTTTCTGTTTTTGAAACTAAAGGGTTGTTCCAAAAGGAAGTTTTTAGCTATAACCAACGAACCCCACAGATACATAACTAAAAGAAGGATGATGTTTACAATGGATCACTGAAGTTTATAAAGATTTTACTACAGATAACAGCGTCACCAGCATGTAAATGGAATACGGTCAGTCTATATACTCATCAGTTCAACCAGTGATGTCATTTTTTTTTTGGTACTTTTCCGTTATGCATGAAATTTAATAATTATCACTGACAGGAAAGTAAGTGTGTGTGTGGCCCACTTCACCAGCAGCCGTGAAAGCAGTGCGAGTGCCTGCTAAGATTCCAAGCGCTCATTTTGAGTAAGTGTTGCCCTGATAACGGAAAAGTACGATTTTTTTTTCAGGAAGCAGCTTCCTAAACAGGGACTTTTGTGTTATCCCAGAGCTAACCATGGGGTTGCTGATTTTGGAAATGAGGGCACCTTTCCTTGTAACCAATGCAATTTCTGTGATTATATAGATACAGATGGTGTTTTTGTACACCCATTGACTAATTATAGGTTCCGATTTCGAGTGGTTGCTAATTGCAAGACAGAACATGTGGTATATCTTGCATATTGTGTCTCCTGTTGTATGTTCTATGTGGGTAAGACGGACAGGAGACTTAGTGATAGGATACATGAACATCTGTACCAGATAAGGATTAGGTCAACAGTGAATGCACTTTCCAAGCATGTTTTGGAAACTGATGAGAACTATTGGTTTAAGTATATGGTCATGGAAGTCATCTATCCCAATTCACGGGGGGGGGGGGTGATATTAGGAATGTAACTGAAACCCGGGAAACTAGATGGATCGTAAGACTTAGGGCCAATCAGTATCCTGAGCTTAATGACAAGGTCCCCCCTTAGGCCCATTTTGAAATCCAGGGGATTGAGGACCTGATAGTTATATTCTGTTGTGTTTTTATTATTATTTTTATATATTCATTATATTATATATTTTTTTCCTTGAGACATGTTAATGCTTAGGAATTGTTTTTATATGTATATATTTTTTATATATATTATGGAAGTCTTTTTTTTATATATGTTATGGAAGTCCACTATTATATGAGTTGTTTGCAGAATGGTCTTAATTATTTGAATGTGTCTTTAAGGACTAATTGATTGTAGATTTCCTGCTGTTTTTAGTATAAATGGATGTTAACTCAGTTGTTTTATATGGTCTGATGAAGCCCTATTGGGTGAAAGCGCTTGCCTGTTTGTTCATGGAATAAAAAACTTTTTTCCTTTATTTATGGTGGATGTCTTTTGAGTTATCCAGCTTTGTGTTTCCAGTATCCTGTGGAATTGTTGCTGCTATTACTTGGATTGCTGTTGGGCATTGGGATATTTACCCTCCGTGAGTTTTCTATTTATATTGTACTTTTCAAACAATCTTGAATTGGGTACTTGCCCTACATAACTAACTGTGATGTCTGTATGCATTTCTGTGTGTTTTTCTCTGACATGGAGGCTGAAAGTGGGAGCCACACATTTTAGATGATAGCTGCAATAGAATCAGAAGCGCTGTTTAAAAGGAAGGTCTGCTATGTATGAGCCCCATGTTATCATTCTGTGAAATTTGACCAGAGTACTGTGGCTAATAACTGGAACATTTGAACAGAATTAGAACATTACAACATAATTCAAAGTATGTGCTTTAAAATGAAATTAGCCAAATTAATTTGACTTTGAAATGAATTGTAACATAATTCAGTGAATGAGCTTAAACATTGATACCAAGTCAGTTTGGAGTTTGAGTTGCTGCTGTAAAGTATAGATGATGAAGTAAAGATTTACTTTTATCATCTCCTGTGCATATGAACTTTTTTTTTCTTTACACTGTTTGCCCTCGCTGCCTGGTGATTATCATCAGCCCCTCCTGGCCAATTGACCCATTTCTTTCCCAACATTGGGGTGAGAATCAGCTGGAAAAAGGCATTATACAGGCATCCATCAGGGTTTTCTTCTTAAATCCCATGATTACCCCCCAGTGAATACTCTACTTGCCGAACAAAGAAATGTGCAATGGGCTGAGCTTCGTGCTGGACTTCTATTACTTCCATGGAGTGCATTAAAAGCAAGCTGACCCACACCCATCCCTCGTGCATGGAAGGTGGTTTCCACCCGTTTCCAACTAAGACGTCACTCTTCTGTATGTAATTTCTGACTGTCTGCAGCCATCCCATTCCCAAGAAGAGGTTAGTAGGCCATGTCCTTTCATCTCCCTCGCCTGAGTCCTTTAGTACCAGCTCCATTATTTAAACCCTGATTCTCTGGGTCATAGTAAGGGCTCTTTCCCTCTGCTCTATGTTGTCAAACAGCATCTCCTGTGCATATGAACTTGTGTAGTTCATGCAGTATATGAGCAGTGTTTATTTATTTATTTATTTGAATTTGTTTACTGGGATGGGCCAGTGGGCTGACATGATCTCATTTTCAGTCTAGGACCGGGGAGAAAAACTCCACATTAACAAGCACATACAATAGAAGAGTAACAATTGAATACACAAGTCGAGAGTTACAGTTGTATACACAGGGGTATAAGCTTGACATTAACAACTACATTCAGTACAGTGCAATATAAGAGACATGGCTGAATACACAAATTAGAAGTTACAATTGAATATACTTAGGTAAACGTGTTAATATCATAACTTCAAGTAACGTATTAAGTATTCTAACAACTTATGAAGATATGTTCTGCAAGGACATCAGTAGAGATGTATTGTAAAATACAACATAGGTGTACATGTCACTCATAACAAATCAGCAGTACAACATAGGAGTATGTCAGTTATATCAAATCAATATGGTTATCGTAGGTGTTACAGGCATACTAGGCAAAGAAGGTGTTTTTAGTATTCATACTAGTAGGTAGAGGAGTTCGACTTGATAGAGAGTAAGTAGGTAGATGTAAGTGATAGTAGTTTATCTAATGTGATCACTTGATGTATCTTCTGTCAATGTATTAGATCGAGCATAGTCCGTTTCTGCTGTTAATTGCAGCTCTTTCTTTTTCCATGCTCTTTCTGTCTACCAATGCTGCCACCTTGTGGTCAACAAAGCAAAATTAAAGAAAATTGTAGAACTTTTGTCTGCACTACCAAGGATATTAGTACATTTGGGAACCATGTATTTTGTTGTTTTTAGTCACAGGTATGCACAGTCAGTCAGTTAATTGTGTATGTTCAGTTCCTGATAGACGAGTGATTACAGAACCATTTGAAAATAAGTAGGATCAACCAAGTAAATAAGTAGTAAAAAAAAACATAAATAAAACAGTGGCAAAAAGTATGTTTGAACTGAATAATGACATGAAGACATTAAGTTATGAATGGTTGCTGTTTAATTCCACAGTAGGTAATCTGGGGCCCAGATTTCAAAACTGTGTTACATCAATACACAGCGTAAGAGGTAAGGTTACAAAACATGGAGATGTACAGGATAAACTGAAGAAACTCTCTGAGCCAAAAGAACAGCACAGTTTGAAACATAAATTCAGAAGAGAAGAACATCAGTAGTATCAAAGTGTAGGCACACGTTGCACAAGATTAACAACCCTAGGAAAGCATTGTAAATTTGCAGATTACCAGGTATGTAGAAAAGTCCTCTCAGATCTTGATGTGATGCCTTGTGGTTTATTGTGCTCTTCTTACTTACTGGAATTTTCAGATAGACGAGAGGAAAGCACAGAAGGCAAACAGTAAAATGAAAGATAAAAATGGAGGCACCAGCAGTAAAGCAAAGTGCACATACCACAGGAGCACATGCTGTATCAAAAGGCAAAGAAATAGTATGAAGTATGAAATGAAAACCGTGTTTAAACTCTATGGAGATATTTACCCAAACAGTGCATTACACCACATGAGACATGCTGTAAAGAATATGTAAGAAATTAAGCCATTTTGAGAAGGCCTGCCAGATTGTGAAGCAGTACTGCAAGCAATATAAAGAGTATTAGAAATACAGTATGTCACAAGAGAAACTATTGTGTTAAAAATGTACATATAATATCAAGTAAAAGCTAGTTTGGATTTGTCAAAAGCAGATCCTGTCTACTTTACTTGGTTGATTTGTTCAAAAAGATAGTGTAGCAGTAGAAGAGGGCATTGTATATCTAGACCTCATAAAGGTATTCGGCACCATCCCAGACTTGGGTGGCATAGATAAACTTTCCAAACTAAATGTGAATACCTGTGTAATTCATTGAACAGCAAATTGGCTCAGGAATAGAACTCAGGAAATAAGGGTGGGCTCTTCTACCTGCTTCAAAGGACCTATGACTAGGGGTGTATCCCAGGTTTTCAGTCTTTGGGTCACTCCTCTTTGATATTTACTTCTTTGAGGTCAGAACTAACGTTAAGGATTTGTGGTGAGCTAGATTTTCAGATCACTACAAGCTTTTTGCCGTCATAAACTCGCCAGTGGACACCATGATCCTCCAAGAGGATCAGCCTCAAACAAATAGCCGATGTCAAAACCATGGAGTAAAACTAAATGCCCTGAAATGTGTAGTCATATCCTTCCGTAAGCATAACTCCCCTTGTAATTATTACATTCACAAAACACCCCTGCAAATTGATACTGTAGTCAAGGATCTGGGTGCCAATGTCAACAACAAACTGTTTTGATCACTATTGTAAGGAAGTAATTTTTTTCATGACACATCTTGTATCTAAAGCAGGACTTTCAACTGTCCCTATTTTGTAGGAATTCTGTTTTCAGGCTTGATTTAACCTTGTGCATGATGTACCTATTTTTTGGAGGCATGTCCCTATTTTCAGGCTTGAATTACCCCTTCACACAATCTTCTGATTCACCCACATCACATGTGTTTTTGCAGTGGTGGTGCTGCGGTAGCGTTGTCGCCTCACAGTAAGACTTTGTGTTCGATTCTCAGCTAAAGCGTCTTCTGTGAGGAGACATGCGTGAATGGGCGTCCCTTCGTTGAAGGTTGTGTGTCAGGGCCGGCAACTCTGCATGGAAAAATCTACTGCCAATCATTAACGGACCTGAGTTCCGCTGTGGCGACCCCTAACCGGGAAAAGCCGAAAGACACAACAACAAGTATACAGAAAATCACACTACATGACCAATGTACTAATCCCACTAATCATCTAAAGAAATAGGGCATGCATCTTATGTCTCCTTTTTCAGAAACAAAAATTATCTTGTTTGTTTGAATTTTGCAATACAGTTCACTAAAGTCTACAAAGTTTAGACTGTGTCTTTGATAAATTGCTTGTACTTTTCTATCATTTTGTGTCTCTGTTTTTTTAAACTTTTTTCTGAATAGTATCCCACAATCCTTCAGGAAGCAGGAAGAATTGTATGCTGTTTATTTATTTTGTGCAAATTAGATGGCCAGATTTTTGGCTGACTACCTAATTTTCAAGGACCTTTGTTCCTATTTTCAGTATCTTCAGGTTGAGAGGTATGAAAAATGTATGGCATCCAGGTCCAGGATATAATCATTCCACAGTACCTGGCACTCACTAGGCTGATCATTGAATAAAATGCCCCTTTAGCATGCACTTGTCCGAACACTTCCTCACAACTGGAATGACCACAGCACTTCCTCACTAAGAAAATCAAGGGCCTGCATCTTAACTCTGGACCGTCTCAAAGTCTTGTCTTTCTTCTCAGTATCGTACAGCATGATAGAATTATGTAAGCGTAATACTTGATCTAATGTTGTCAATCTTCATCTATTCTTGACTTGTGGGTTATGGTTCCGATCCTCAGAACCGATCTGGCCGATATATAGCTGGCGTCAGCCAAAAAATCTCTCCAGCTGCAAGTCTACCCATAATGCCCCTCTCCACATTGCCTCAAATCTTGTTTGACGCTATTACCATAAGAAGCGTCAGCCGACTCCTCTCTCACAGCTAAGTAAAAAATGTTTAGATATTTACTTCATCAGTTGATTAAATTAAAGTTAATTAGTGGATGGTTTAGAAGTATATAAAAAGCTATCTAATGGAGTAAAGTTGTATAAACCTGAGGAAGCGTGCTTGGATGCACGTGAAAGCGCTTGTTACACAATAAATTAGTTTTATTTATATCGTGGTGGTCTCCATCTGGTTGTTTTTTCGAATATTCTTGGTTTTTCGGCTGGAGACCTTTGAATGGTAGCATTTCTCATTTATATATTATTAGTTACGATGTTCTTCATCCCACATTGCTGCAGTCCTAACACTTGGGTAGTCCGCTGTCCCTCGGTCGGCCCGAATATCAGAGTATAAGGCTGACGTCGGTCAAGGCGCATTTGACTGACATCAGAACGTCAGGGTACAAATGCGCATGACCGACGTCATATCCTCAGTCTTTTTTGCCGCATGGTCCGATGCAGAAGCAGTGTTGCAAGTGCCGTTCGGCGTTCTGAAATTTTTCGGAGTTTCAGACCAAGTCAGAGTTGGTTAAGTACCCGTTGGGGAATATTTTGGTTTTTTCTTGCCTCAGTGGTTTACCGGATGTCAGAAAAAGTGAATAACTGTATTTCTTGTGGGAAACAGATACCGCATAGGGATTACCATAATTTGTGTATACCTTGTTTAGGACCTGAGCACGACGTTGTTGGATGCCACTTTTGTGCTAGGTTTAATAAACGCACTATAAAGCGGAGGTTGGATTGTGCAAGGTTGGTCTTTGGGAAGCGGTGCAATTACAAAATGCCGTCGGATGCTCCGACGCCGGCTTCCTCAAAGAAGCGCAAGGACAAGGCAGTTAAACCTAGGTTAGAGGAGTCGTCCGAACCGGACGCCAGTTCTTTAGAGGCGTCGGTGGAACCGGTGGTTCCGACGGAGGCCTCTCTGGAGTCCCAGGGAGAAACTTTAATTTTACAGGATGTGGCCTCCCAGGAGGCAGGGCAGGCTGTAGGGGCTTCTCAAGTAACTGTACTCCCCTCCCTTCCTAAGGGGTCTAGGCCCTCTTTCTGCTTCCAAGGCTTCTCCTAGAGGCAGGTCTAGTTTAGCTTCTGTGGGTGTCACTCCCAGTTCTTCAGGTGCTGTGCCCAAGAAGCACATGCTCAAAATGGCAGAGGATTTAATTACTTTAATTAGAGGCTCTATGCCCCCTCCTGATAAGAGGCCTAGGATGGAACCTGTGGTGGGGGATTATGAGCAGGCTTGGATGTGTCTGAGTCTTCGGCTGAAGACTTGCAGGAGTATTCTCATTATTCTGATTCTGATGTGGATGATTCTACTCCTTCTGCTTCTCCTCCTGAGGATTTTTCTTTTTCAGAGACCCTTCACTCCATAAGAGAGCATTTTAAATGGGAAGGTCAGGATTTCTCTGATTCCAGGAAAAGGCTTAGGGAATTTTTATTTCTACCCCAGCATAGGCCTTTAGCTATACCTCCTGTTCTGAATGGTGGAAGATGTGTTTGCAGAGGCTTCTCTTAATCCTGATTCTTTGCCTCCTGCTCCTGTTAAACCAGATAGGTATTACAGGGTGCCTGAAGCTAATAAGTATCTTTTAAGAGTCCTAGGGCAGACCCAGAAACTGTTAGCCAGGGGCCTAAGGGTGTTAAGGCTTCTGTTGTCAAGAATCCGGTTCCTGCAGATAAAGAGGCCAGGGCCTTGGATAGATGGGGAAAGAAAGTTTATACTTCTTCCACTCTAGCCATGAGAGCTTTGAATTGCCAGTTTCACATGTTGAAATATCAAAATTATCTCCTTTCTCAGTTGAAATCTAAGGTTGATGCTCTGGCGGAAGGTATTGACTGTAAAGAGTTACAAGATTTAGTGCACGTTTCTGAACAGGTGGGTAAGCATTCTTTGCAATGTGGTTTTGATGCTGTACAGGCCTCATCTAGGGTGGCTGCCACTGGGTCAGTTCTTCGCAGGCATGCCTGGCTGAGGGATCAAAATTTATCTGACCATGTTAAAACTAGGATTTTGGATGCCCTTTTGCAATCTGATGTCCTGTTTGGTTCTCCTGTTGAGGCAGTTTTAAAGAAAATGGAAGACAAGGCTAAGTCTATGCAGACTGTTAAAGATTTTTTGCAGGTTCAGCCTCCAAAGTTTAGTAGAAATTGGCCTACTAAAGGGTGGACGTATCCTTCTTATGATTCCCAGTCTAGGGGTAGATCTAGACGTGGCAGGGGCAGAGGTCAGGGCTCTTTCAGGCCTAGGACAGGGAGTTCTCCTGCACAGTCTGCAGTGAGGGCAGGGGTCAGTCCTTTCGTAAACAGACCCAATGACCTTCCTATTCAGCTGCCAGAACCTTCTCGCCTGGCAGCACCTTTGGGAGGAAGGTTGGCACTTTTCAAAGAAAATTGGAGTTTGATTACCCAAGACAAATGGGTACTGGATATCATACATCACGGTTACAGGTTTTATTTCCATACCTTGCCTCCTTTCAAAGGCATGCCAGACATTCCTCCTCAGCAAAGAATAGAGGCTCACAAGCAAATTTCACTGTTACTCCAAATAGGGGCCATACAGCCGGTTCCTATGCCAGAAAGGGGCCTAGGATTTTATTCTCGCCTGTTCCTAGTCCCAAAGAAGGGGAACACGTGGAGACCAATTTTGGATTTATCTATCCTCAATACTTATCTCGACATTCCCAAGTTCAAAATGTTGACGTTGCAGCAGCTTTTACCTTTGCTGGGCAAAGATCATTGGATGGTAACTTTGGATCTCAAGGAGGCTTACCTTCATGTTCCTATCAGACTAAAGTGCAGGAAGTATCTGCGTTTTCGAGCTGGGACTTCTCACTATCAGTTCTCTGCATTGCCCTTTGGCTTATCTACTGCGCCCAGAGTGTTCACGAAAGTTCTGGCTCCAGTGATAGCTTTCCTCAGGCTAAAAGGAATACAGATCTATCCTTATTTGGACGACTGCCTGATTCTGGCTCAAAGAAGGGAAGAGCTTCTTCATCATTTGGAATATGTGATAGCAGTGCTAAGATGCCTGGGGTATTCTGTGAACGAAATAAAGTCCAGTCTAGTACCCTCTCAAGACATGTGCTTTCTGGGTGTGAGACTGAATACAGCATCCCAGATGGCCTTTTTAACCCCGGACAAACAAAAGAGTCTATCCCTTTACTTCCTTCAGCTATCTCATCAGTCCGGGCTGACTGCAAGGACAGTCCTTCAAGCCTTAGGGTTCATGGCATCTTGTATTCTGGTGCTTCCCAATGCCAAACTGCATATGAGGAAGCTACAATGGTATCTCAAAAATGTATGGACACAGCACTGCCAGGATCTGGACACTGTCATTCAAATAATACCTTGCATTCAAAAGGAATTTTTGTGGTGGGCTCAGGAATGTCACCTAAACAAGGGACTCTCTGTGACCCGGCCAGAGGCGAGTCAGATTTTAACAACAGATGCCTCAGACATAGCTTGGGGAGCTCATCTAAATGGAAAGTGGATACAAGACAAGTGGCCTGCCAGACTACAACATCTACATATCAACATGAAGGAGATGTTAGCAGTCCAGTTTGCATTAATAGCTTTCAAGGATTTACTTCTTCCAGGGCAGGTGTTGATTCTAACAGACAACACAACTGTCATGTGGTACATCAACAAGCAAGGGGAACACATTCTTATCCTCTATGCAGGCAAGCAATGATTTTGTGGGAGACTGCTCTCAGTTTACAACTAAATCTTCAGGCAAGGTTTCTGCCGGGAGCACCGAACTCCTTAGCAGACGTGTTAAGCAGACAAATCATGGATCCCCACGAGTGGAAACTGGATCTTCATGTATTTCAGAAATTGACAGTGTCCTGGGGAACTCCAGACATAGATCTGTTCGCTTCTCCACTAAACTACCAGCTGCCAAAGTTTTGCACAAAGCGGTTTCATCCCACAGCTTGGAAAGTGGATGCTCTTTCTTTCAGTTGGAAAAATCTTCATGTGTATGCCTTTCCACCTCTGCCTCTCCTCTCAAAGGTACTTCTGAAGGTCAGACAGGACAAGCCAAGGATGATTTTGATAGCTCCAGATTGGCCTCGCCAGCACTGGTACCCACTACTGAGAAGTCTAGTACGGAAGCCTCCATGGCCTTTGCCTTTGATTCCACATCTGTTGTCCCAGGAGGACAGTCATTTGCTCAATGTCAAACTTCACTCTCTTCACCTAACAGCATGGCATATTCTGTTTTAAACCATAAAGGGTCTCAACTTCCACAACAAGTTTTGAATGTGATTTTGGAAGCCAGAAGGCCTAGTACAAGGAAAGTATACGCAGATAAATGGAAGAGATTTTTATTTTGGAGTGCAGCTAAGGATTTGGATGTTTCTGAGCCTGATTTAAGTGTGGCTCTTCAATATCTTACTGAGTTATTGGACAAAGGTTTGTCCTTCTCTTCTATTAAGATTCATGCTGCAGCAATTTCAGCTCACTACGATTGTGACCCACCATTGTTTTCTCATCCTTTATTCAAGCAATTTCTTAGAGGGGCAAAGAATATAAGACCCCCACGAAGAGCTCCTACTCCTGCTTGGGATCTCAATTTTGTGTTGGAGAAACTCACTCTACAACCTTTTGAGCCGGCAGCTACTGCTGAGTTGAAATATTTGTCATGGAAAACTGCTTTTTTGTTGGCCATTACCTCTGCAAGAAGGGTTTCTGAATTGCAGGCCCTTATGGCAGTTGAGCCTTTCTTAATTTTCCACAAGGATAGGGTATCTTTACGTACTAATCCTTCCTTTATGCCTAAAGTGGTTTCTAGTGTGGCTTTAAACCAAACTATTCATTTGCCTACTTTTTATGCAAATCCCCAAACTAAAGGGGAAAAGATTTTGCACACTTTAGATGTACACAGGCAGTTGCGATATTATTTGGACAGAACTAAAGGGTTCAGACGATCTCAGCAGTTATTAGTTTCTTTTGCTTTGTGCTCTCAGGGCAAGGCCGTGTCAAAACAAACTATTTCTAAGTGGATTGGATTTTGCATTGCTTTCTGTTATTCCCATCATGGCAAAGAGATTCCAGCTGGGATTAGACCTCATTCCACTAGGGCTACTGCCACTTCAACAGCTTTTTGAGGGGGTGGCTACTAAGGATATTTTGGAGGCAGCCACTTGGAGTTCAGTGCATACCTTCTCTAGGCATTACCACCTTCCATTGTACTCTAAATCCAGGGCTGGTTTTGCCACTGCTGTGTTGCAGGGCATTTTGGCAGCTCCTGCTTCATTATAATTTAGCCATCCTCCCTTGCCTCTGCTTTGGGATTCTACCCAAGTGTTAGGACTGCAGCAATGTGGGATGAAGAACATAGTACAGTTTTGTACCTACCATAAATGTAGATGTTCGAAGATCCACATTGCTGCAGTCCAATTTACCCTCCCTCCTTCCCCTCTGCTGTTTGAGGTGGTTGTGTGGGTTGGGTTTTCCTTCTGAGGTATATTGCATTTTGTATATATTGTATATATTATACATATTTTTGGTGTTAGGCTAGTTGGTTGTTTAGTTGTGGTCTAGGGGTTTTGACCTTTCTTTTTAGGGTCTTCTGACATCTGGGGCAAGAAAAGACTGAGGATATGACGTCGGTCATGCGCATTTGTACCCTGACGTTCTGATGTCAGTCAAATGCGCCTTGACCGACGTCAGCCTTATACTCTGATATTCGGGCCGACCGAGGGACAGCGGACTACCCAAGTGTTAGGACTGCAGCAATGTGGATCTTCGAACATCTACATTTATGGTAGGTACAAAACTGTACTTTTTGGCTTCTTGGTTTTTGCTACCTCTACACGATGGATACTCTACAAGTGGAACTTGACTATAATCCTGGGACAAGAAGCCCCAAAGACAGATGGAGCAGTTTTTTTACAACAGACTGCAAATCCGTTATTGGGTATGGACTTGCTTCAACCGAATATAACTACCAATAATACAGGTACTGTGGAGAATTTTAGTGACTTCTATAACTGCTTAAGAGAACTTGAGAACAACCTCTATAAACTATGTCAATTGATTTGGCAAAGGAGGCGAGTCTTCATTTTCAGATAGTACCTAGGGGCATGCGAGTGCTGTGCATGCCCACATATGGCGACAGCCACCCAGAACTGTTGAAACGATGGCAGCAGTGGAATTTTGACTTGAGCAATCAATATATGAGGCTTCTCATTGATTATTTCACCCCCATTGAGCAAGAACTTACCACTAAAGTAGACACTCTATATAGAGAGATGTGTAATCGTTTTAAAGGTGAGATATATGAGAAGAAGATTGATGCTATGTATATACAAGTAACAGCATACAGTGATAGATTGCAACAGCTAAAATATAAGAAACTGCAAAGAGACTATCAGGATTTTCTATCTGGTCAGGTGTTTGTGTGGCCGAGAACAGGTTTTCAACGTAATGATCGTACCTCCATGCCAAATATGACCCGTTTGGACACTGAGGATGAATCGCAAACTTTTACAGATACTGTCTCTTTAAATTCTGCGAAGACAACAACGGATGATGGGGTTGAAGCAGATGTGACGTCAGTGAGTAAAAATGTGGTGAATGAGATTGCGCCGACACTAAACACTCCTCCACCTAACCAGCAAGCTTTAGAAGAACAAGTCTGTTTTAATAAGTTTGGAGTTAAACCGAAACAAGCTTTTGGAAAAGCTGCTAGCAGTTTTTTACCGCTACCAATGCAGTATCGTTCCAGACCACAAGCAAGGTCCAACAGCCGAGGAAGACGAAAAAGGAAGTACTCAGGTGAGATGGTGGAGGTAAGGAGAAAAAACAGAAATTGAATACATTAGTATTTAACTTTTCAAGTTACATTCTTGGCACATACGAAATATCTTTACTGAATAGAGGCCTCTCCTTCATCCCTTCACAAAATAGTAACCTCGCCGAGATACTGACTGACGTACGTCTCTTTGTCAGGAATTTGTCTTTGAAATTATTGTTTGACCAAGCGAAAGAGACTAAAGCAGGATGTCGGTTTAAACGCAAAAGTACTTTTATACCAGTTTTTCCTTCTAATGTTGATTGCTTTGTTTCAGTATGTGAGAAAGATTTCTATCAATATTTTTCAAATGCTGCTTCAAGAAATGTATATCACAATTTAAAAGCTGATGAATGGCGTTCTCTTCATGATTTGTCTAACAATGTTGATTTAGTTATACAGCCTGCTGATAAGGGGGGAGGCATAGTGGTATTAGATACCTCTATGTATAATACTATGATGTTGCATATGCTGAATGATGATAAGACCTATAGGTTGATAAAAAGGGAAATTATTACTAACATCATAAGGAATGTTCATGATACACTATATGACCTTTTGATGTGTAGGCAGATTGATAGTGAACTTTATGAATATTTCTTAATTGAATTTCCAAAGATACCATTGATTAAAGGCCTCCCTAAGATCCATAAGGATATTGTTCCTTTACCTGTACGACCCATAGTGTCAGGGGCGGGATGGGTTACAGAGCACATTTCTTACTATTTGGAATCTATCCTTGGACCCTTAACAAGGAGTGTTCCAACCATCCTAAAGAATACCTATCAGCTACTGGATGATTTGGATAGCTTTAAGAGGAATGGTACGTTACCTTCTTCTGTTGTCTTAGCTTCCTTAGATGTTAAGAGCCTATTTACGATGATTCCAAATGAATATGGAATAGAGGCAATTAGGGAAGTTCTATTTAATATAGGTTCATTTGATAATGATACACAGCTGGTCATTTGTACTCTCTTGGATTTAGTATTGAACAATAATGTCTTTATGTACCGTGATGCACTATATGCACAAACATGGGGTGTAGCTATGGGCACCCCTTGTGCAAATTCATATGCAAATTTAGTGATGTATCATTGGGAATGCACTTATTTGTTTAACAGTAGTTTTTTTCAGCATGTTTTGTTATATAGACGTTTTGTAGACAACATATTAATTGTCTGGGATGGAGAATTAGCCCTATTACATGATTTAGTTACTCATCTAGAATCTACAACTGATTTTCTAAGATGTACATTGGAGACATCATTTCAGGAGATACATTTTCTTGACATTACAATAAGTAAAAGCCCAGAAGGTCTGATCTCAACTACCTTATATAGGAAGCCTTGCTGGAGGAATGCATTACTACACTATGATAGTATGCATCCACGCCATATGTTCCCCAATATTGTTAGGGGCCAATGTAAGAGGATTTCTAGTTTATGTAGGAATGATAGTGATAGGAGTCTACAGCTAGATTATTTAAGAGAGTTATTCCAAGAGAGAGGTTACAATGTTTCACAGCTATGTATGTCAAACTGCCCTGTCATGGGTTCTATGCCTATGGATATAGAGGCTTCTGTTGTTCCAAGATACTTTAAGACTAGATATAAATATAGGACTCATTATGATTTAAACAAGGGATTTTTTACCACAAGATAAACCAGTGATATAAGTTATATTACTGACATTATTAAGAAAAATTGGAATGTTCTACTTGTAGACAATAGGTGTCTTAAACTAGTAGGGGCAAAACCTAATTTTAGGTATAAGAATAGCAAGAATTTAAAGAGGCTTTTATGTATCGATAAAACTGATTTATTAACTAGTAATATAGATAAGCAAATTCTGAGACATGGTACATTCCCATGTAATAGGTGTAACATGTGTAAATATATAGCTTGTGACAATCAGTTTGTTCATCCCTCTCTTAATTATATCTACACACCCAGCTTTTATGCTACTTGTGAAACTACTAACCTGATTTACTTAGCAACATGTACAGAATGCTTGGCATTTTATGTGGGTATGACCTGAAGAAGGCTAAGGGACCGAGTGTATAATCATATATATGATATTAAGAAGCTAAACCCAAATAATGCCTTAGCTAAACATGTTGCTATTCAATCTAGCCATAGCTTCAGGTTTAGAGTAATACAGGTGGTAGGCTCTAACAAGAGAGGTGGTGACAGGATGAATTACTTAGAAACAGTTGAGCTGAGATGGATTTTAAGACTGATGGCACATATTGAACCAGGTTTGAATCAACATATCAGCATCAAACCTGTTTTAACTTCACGTGATTAGAATTTAAGATTAATTTTAGGCTATGATACATTACAGTCTATTTAATACACTTATTATACTCTACATGCAGTTTCGTCAGAGTATTCTAATTTTCTTTTCTTTTTCTTTTTCCATTTATATTCTCAATACAAATGCATATAATAATACATATTTTTTATTTATATACATTTATTTATATTTTTACACTATATATTATAATAGTCATTTTTATTTTTATATCTATTGAATTTTGATTAGGATGTTTTATGATGTTCTTATGATGTTATGCACACATATATGTATGTATGAATACATTTTTTAATAATACTGCTTTGTGCTTTAAATAACTAACACACATTTTTACTTATGCTTGTTTTTAAGCTGCCTTATTGGTTTTAACAGCTTAATTAATTAAATGATTTCATCAGTTGATTAAATTAAAGTTAATTAGTGGATGGTTTAGAAGTATATAAAAAGCTATCTAATGGAGTAAAGTTGTATAAACCTGAGGAAGCGTGCTTGGATGCACGTGAAAGCGCTTGTTACACAATAAATTAGTTTTATTTATATTGTGGTGGTCTCCATCTGGTTGTTTTTTCGAATATTCTTGGTTTTTCGGCTGGAGACCTTTGAATGGTAGCATTTCTCATTTATATATTATATACTTCTCTCTGTAACCGATTACAAAATCTTTACTTTCCTTTAGAAAGAAAAGAATCTTTGGTCTACCCTTTGTGAGTGTGTTGTTTTCCCTTACTGTTGGTAATTCTTCCCTTCTACCATTGATGTAGTTTTCCCTTTCCCTCCTCTCTTACTTTTTCTACAGTTAGTAGTCTGAATACCATTGATGGTAGATTTTTCCATTTTTTTTTTAAAGTGTGACTGAGTTTTTTTCTCTTTGATCTTTCCTTTTTTGTTTTCTTCTCTGCCTTTCAGTCCCCTTTTTCTCAGGACAATGACAGAAAAACCAAAAGGCTCTACTATGGGCTTTAAACAACGTACAGAGTGCGGCAGAAAAATGCCGAACTCAGATAAGCATGAAAAATTTGTTTACTGTTTGGGTGTGCCCCATTTGAGTGTAGACTGTTCCATCTGCCAGGGTTTCAGTAATAGAACTCTAGCAGAGAGGAAAAATAAACTCATTCTCAAAGGGCTCCGGCCTCTGCATCAAAATTGCTCCATTCGGTGCCAACCTCTGCATTGGCACCAATTGCTAAGAAACACAAACATGCCTCTGAAGGTTCCTCTATGGAGCTGAAACCCAAAATTCAGAATCTTTCAGAATGGTCCAAATCTTCAGCACCAAAATACTGGTACTTTCAACACTGAACATGACACCCTTTCAGTCTGCGATTACTACTGCTCCTACTGTAACTACAATTCCAACACTGGTGCCCACTGCCACTACAGCCATGCCAGTGCCGATTTCACCCACGGTACAGCAGATGGTGCCGAAGTCGTACATAACTACCCAACCCAGGACTACTTATTCCCCTCCTTGGACCCATTCCTTGGACAGCTTCCTAGTCCTTTCATAGAGAGATCCAACTCTTCTTCTGGGTTGTCCAGTCTTTCCGCCAGAAGTCTCTCTGAAGTTGATATTGCTAGGGTGGTGGATCAGATCCTGACAGCCAGGGTCTTCCCTCATCTTATAAAACCACTCTCCCTTCCGGTGCAGGGTGTTACTCATCTTCAACCCCTACTTATTCTCCTCTTCTGCGCAGGCTTTGGAGCTCTCGACTCCAACTATGTCTGGCTTCAGCGCTGACAACATTTTTGTCTCCGCCAAGTTTGGCTCTGGCTCCCTCGATACCTTCAGCACCGTTGGGTTGCTGGGACCGTGTCTTCGCCGTCGGGCCCGAGGGATTCAAGCCTGCCCCTAGTTTTTCTATACAGCCAGCCGGCCATATTTCAAAAGGCTGCGCCGACTGAGGACTCATCCTTGGTTCTGACCTGTCAGGTGGGTCTTTCATGGCAGGGTATGACCCCAGTTCAGAGTTTGTCAGTCTTGGTTCTGGGCTCTCATCCATCCTCAAGGAGGGGGGCCTGCCTTTCAGGCCATGGAAAGAGCTTCAGCCATTGCCTCGTCTTGTGTGGCTCCTGGATTACCGGGGTCTTCCCCTGTGATCCCATGTCTTTCGGTTCTGCCACCAACCTTGACCCCTGGACAGCGAGCCTCAAGGTTGCAAAATTTGCCTGCTAAAGGAGTAACCTCTTCCGAGTCCTCCTCAGATGTTCCCACTGAGGAGTCTCCTTGGAAGAGATTGTGTAAGAGGAGAAACACACTGATTCTCCTGAAGAATCTGTCACAGAGGATACTGATTTTGATGAAAGGGGAGGGTTCCCCATGGTCACCTCTGGAAGGACATTCTAGAGATCCTATAACAGAGGGGTGATTGGAAGTCCAAAGACGCTTCTGAGGAATCCATGTATTTGCAGTTCTTTGGTGCTCGCCCGTCTACCTCCTAGGTGATCCCGCCCACTGATGACCTAATTAAGCCTGCTGAGCAAGTAACTTAATTAGGCCTTTGGTGCTCGCCCGTCTACCTCCTGGGTGATCCCACCTGCTGAAATTAAGTTAATCGCTCAGCAGGCTTGGAAGGCTCCTGACTGCAGAACCAGTCCCCCAGAGACCTGACCAGATTCTTTTAGCTCCTGAAGACCATCCACATTGGGTGAAGGGCTTAGTAGTAGATGCCATAGTGGTAGCATCCGCCACCAAGAAAGAAGTGGTCAAGGAAAGTTTTACTGTACATCCCAATAACCGAGTGTCTAGGGTGATGGACAGATTCGGGGAGCGGGTCTGTGTGTCATCGACCTTTTCCATCAGGTCCTTGAACTTCTTGCCACACTTTACTAGACTTCAAAGGGATCTGGTAAAGGAACTTTCAGCTACCTTAGTGGGTGTAGTCGCTGAGGGGGGTCTAAGAAAGAGTGGCCTCCCAGTTAACTACCCTGGAGTCTATTTCAAATTCATCCATGAGGCTCGTAGCACATGCAACTGAAGGGGCGACCAGCAGCTTCAAGTGTTGCTATAAGAAGACATGCTTGGATGCGGCCGTGTGAGTTTGTGGAACCATTCAAATCTTCCTTCATCAATGCTCCCTTTGACGGATCCTCTTTGTTTGGACCCAAGGTAATGGAAGCTTTATCCAGGTGGGAAAAAGACTTTGTCTGCTATGGGCATGCATTTTTCCACTCCTCAATGATCCTACTCCAGGAATTAAATGAGTGGTAAAATGTGGTGCAAGAAATCCCAGAAGACTTTCCAGGACACATATGGTTCGGACTTCCCTCTGGACAGAGGGGGAGTTATAATGGGAGATGCTGTCCCGGAGGCAGGGGTGGTCCACAGAATCAGGATTCCAGGGAGTCTTTCTCTGGTTAACCCTGCCAGTGCTCCTGAAAGAGGACCTGATTGATTACGTCTGGAGGCAGTCAGGGGAAGATTCTCCTTGCACCTGAACGCCTGGTGATGCATGATCACCAATGTCTGAGTGCTAAGGAACATTTCCAGAGGTTGTTTAATTCCCTTTACTCCTTACCCGAAAACCCCAGCAAGACTCCCTGACATTCCACCCAGTCAGAGAGATCAAGTAGCATTAGAAATACAAAAGCTGGTATGAAAAAGAGTCATCCAAGAAGTCCCACCAGACCAATTAGGATCCAGATTTTACTCAAGATTCTTTTTAGTACCAAAGAAAACAGGGGACTGGAGACCAATTTTGGATCTCAGTATTCTGAACAGATTTGTCCAGCAGTCAAAATTCTGGATGGTCATGTTTCAGTCAATTCTTCTCTTCTTAGAGGAAAACAACTGGATGTGCTATATCGACTTTCAAGATGTGTATTACCACATAAAGGTGGGCAAAAGCTCAAGAAAGTTTTTCCGCTTCCGGCTAGGAGCTTCCAATTCAGAGTACTGCCCTTTGTTCTCACCACAGCCCCCCAGGGTGTTCACCAAATGCATGGCAGCAGTCACAGCACACTTGAGGCTGCATGGATTCCGAGTTTTTCCTTACCTAGACGACTGGCTTCTCACAGCTTCCACCAGGCATCTACTACCACAAACTTCAGATTTCATTCTGGAATTATTTCAACAAGTGGGCATCACAGTAAGTCATGTGAAATCTCAACTAACCCCTACTCAGGACATGGAATTCATCAGAGCTCACCTCAACAAAGTATCTTGTGTGGCGTTGCTTCCCCTACACAGGTTGCAGAAAATACAGTCACAGGTTCATCCTCTCCTTCACTCAAACAAAATACCAGCTCAGCAGATTCTGCAGGCATTGGGCTGCATGACAGCAGCTATTACATTAGTTCCAGTGGCAAGATTTCATATGAGGCTTCTTCAATGATTACTTGCAAACCAATGGTCTGTTCTAACCCTCTCCATGAATCATTTAGTTTTCATATCCAGGAGATGCAAAAACGACCTATCGTGGTGGATGCAGTCCGAGGAGATTCTTCCAAACTGTCCCTTTGCTTCCCCACAGCCCAAGGCTATAGTGACCACGGATGCTTCCCAGATGGGGTGGAGAGGCATTATCTTGAGAAGACAGTCCAAGGTACTTAGTCTCGCTCTGAGGCCAATCTGCAATGTCCTAGAACTGAGGGCAGTGCTTTTGGCATTGCAAGCATTTCACTCTGCCTTACCTGAAGGGATAGTAGCTATTCAGTCAGACAACATGTTAGTAGTCTGGTACATCAACAAATAGGGGGAATCAATCCTACCCACTGTGTCGAGAAGCCCTCCGTGTGTGACAATGGGCCATAGCTTCCAACTGCTTTCTGATAGCAATGCACATCCTGGGGAGTTCAAGCGTGATAGTGGACAAACTGAGCAGATCCATCCTCGTGTCTCACGAGTGGTCTCTGAACTCTAGAGTAGCGAAGAAAATCGTTCTACAACTGGGGCCAGCCCACATGTTTGCTTCACCCCTGAACAATAAGTGCAGAAGCTACTTTGCCCTAATTTCCCCTCTCAGGGGGAGTCTCCCAGAGATGCTCTTCTCCACGATTGACCCCCTGGGTCTTCTTTATGCCTTCCTTCCTTTCTCTTTGATCCCTCTTTTTCTCAAGAAAGCAGGTTGGTTGAGAAGCAAAGTGATCCTGATTGCTCCTTACTGGCCTCAGCAGATATGGTTTCCCTTCCTCTGGCCTCACCTACTTCATTGACCATAGATTCTGGACCCAGTTCCAGTCCTTCTGTCCCATCCCCAGGGACTAGTGTGCCCCAACCTTCAGAATCTCAAACTGACTGCTTGGTTTCTCCAATTCCATTAGTCGCCAGCCATAATAATATTCCTTCTCCCATTTTGTTGGCAACCCATAAACCATCCACCAGTAGCCTCTACCTTAGTAAATGGAAGAGATACTCTGTTTGGGCTTCTGATGATGGTCTCGACCCTTTTCAGCACCAGTAGAAAAGTTCTGTAGTTTCTAGCTGCCATCTTTGGTAAAGGAGCTGCTGGTTCTACAATCAAGGTTATCATAGCAGCTATTTCAGATTTCCATAATGATATCGGGAACCAGCCTTTGATCTGTCACAGACTCTGTAAGGTTTTCCTTAAAGGCAGCATCTGTTTGAAGCCTCCTTTCAAAGAGCCGCTACAGACATGGTACTTGTCTGTTGTAATACAGTCACTTACTTCACCTCCATTTGAACCTGCAGCTACCTGTGACTTAAAATTCCTTTCCTGGAAAGCATTATTTCTCATAGCTGTCATTTTTGCAAGGCGATTCTCTGAATTACTGGCTCTATGCTCTAAAGAATAATCTAGTAAGTATCTATGAACCTGTATAAATCTGCCAACTGCCTGTCTCTGTGTTAATTGGGGACTAAAAACTACCATAGGGATGTAAGATTGGCTTCTTAAAATCCCCACAAATCAGTAGTCTAGTAAGTACCTATGATCCTATAAAACAAATGTAGGTTCGAGAGAGGGAGAGAAGATTAAAATGATATGTAAACACTGTACTTGCAAGACCATGGAGAAATACAAGTAAGATAAAAAAAGGAAGAAAAAAGCACAATATGTTAAAAGAAAAAATATAAAGCTCAGAAAGCAGAATGTCCATAAAGCAGCATATATATAACATAAGTCTTTTAGTGAGACAGAAGATGAGTACACAATGCATAATAAAGTCAAAAATTTGTTAAACAACCCGTGAATGTAACATCAGTTTATAGAACAATAAAATGTTTGATTTAGGAGCATCATTAGATATTGTAGATGAACAGATTTTTGGACATTTAAACCCAAAGACATTTTTAAAACAGCACAACAACAATGGTTCCAGTTCCAAAAGACTTGCTCTCAGTGTAAGTGAGAGCACACTGAGAGCAGGTGTTCTGGAATCTGGTTCCCATAGTAAGCCTGTTTATAGATAGGTCTTGCACCGAAGTAAGTCACATTGTGAAAGCAAGACTTTCGGAAAAAGGGCAGAGTTACACTGGGAGCAACTTATTTTGGAATCTGGCCCAGTGTTTGCATACAATTCAGTCAGGTCAACATAAGGATACTTTTGAGGCTGAAGTAGATGCAGATAAACAAATAAAAAGGCAGTCATTTGTATTAAAAGATAAAGGAATGAACATTATGATGTATTCAACACCAAATAACATTGGTGTCATAAAGATACGAGACTGAGTGGAGGCAGAGAACAGTATTAGTGGACTGTAAATATCTATTCTGATATATCGGCGAACTAAAAATTGACATGTAGAGTTGTTTGTTGCCTCTGTTGTGAAGCCAGTAACCCAGCCATACAGGAGAATTCTTTGAGTAAGAAGAACTTTGATGCAACATTTGAAGAATGGATATTCAAGTGCAATTACAGTTGTTTACACTAATTCTAAGATTACAATATTTTGAAGAATACCCTTTATTCTTACTTATGATGATATTAGGGTTAATGTATCTTGGTAACAGAGACTTGGAGAGCATAGACTGTCACATTAGGGGGGCTTAAGAAGTGAGACCCCCTACAAAAATTCTTAATTATTGTTGCAATGAATTTAGACATGCAAGCTGAATGCAACACCCCTTAAAAAAAGAATAGAAGAGGGGAAGACAACTGGAAGAAGTGGTTATAATAGAAAAGGTAACTGGCACTACAGCTTGGATATTGCTCAGTCATGACTCCAAAGCCTAAGCAGCCTAAGGAGGTACATAATTTATATAGATGTGTGGCATGTAGCTAAGAAAGGCATATTACACCCACTACAAATGGCATTGTTATGGAACTAAATGGTGCAGAAGTCTTCAGTAAACTTGATGATAAAACACTAAGAGCTGCACCTGTTTAGTCATAGTTTTAATACATGCTTATCTCTTTTCAGTTTGAGAAATAAAAATAAAAGACTTACATTTGGAGTAAGTTCACCCATAAAGATCTTTTAGAATGTCACGTAACAGGTAATGCGATGAACACAAACTGCAAGGAATTGTAGTGATAACATAATTATATATGGGAAAAGGGCAAACAAGCAAGACAAGACTTTGAGAGAAATACTTGAAAGTCTTAAGACAGACCAGACTGGCACTGAATAAAAACTGATCTAAATTAAACAAGTTTGCATTAGAGTTGCATGGCTTCATCTTTTCAGAGAAAGGCACGCCTCCAGACCCATTTAGGGTTTAGGCATTGCATGAAGTAATATCAGCTGTAAATGGTGAAAAAGTTAGGAGCCTACTTTGTTTTTTTGTTTTTTTTCTTAGAATGGCAGGTGACAGTGCATGTTTTATATGGTTTTTTTCACAGTGACATAATTGTTAAGAAACCAAGGCATTCCTTTAAAATGGGCTATAACTACAGCAGGTAGATTTAGAAGAGTTCACTGACAGTGAGGTGTTATTTTGATCCCGAATGTGAAACTAGTCTGAAGGAGTTGGGAGTTCTGTTTGATAAGGGTCTATACTAAACTAAAGGCAGAGACGTAAATATATAATTATTTCATATGTAATAGATGTTTGTTAGTTGTGGAGAGTGTTACTCACAGTTTGGAAAAGGAGAACTCTGGCAGTTTTGTGGTTTGTGAGCACGTTCAGATATACTTGTATACAAGGTTATTTTAAACTAGCAGCAGATCACCTGTTGCTAGAGTTTATTACCACGAATCCTAAATCCTTATGAGCATGAGTACAGTGATCAATGTTGTTTCTGTAAGTACACTGCAGTAAAAATATAAATAAAACATAAAAACTCAAAACATAAAAACTCAGTATAGGGTTACAAAAATAACTTATAAAATAAAAAATAATCTTTCTGGTGCCATTTGCCAGTTGTGTGATTCTGAGTAAGACACTTGACAAAACAGTCTTCTAGTGTCACCTCTGAAACAAATGTATTAAAAAACTATAATTAGAGCTGGTTGAAAGCCAAGCTAAATAGGTGTGTTTTAAGGCACCTCTTCATGCTGGCAAGTGTGAGACACTTTCCTTAACCAGTGGGGTAGGATATTCCAGAAATACTGGATGTGTTAAGAGAAATATTGAATTCCATAAGTTTAAACATATGCCCTAGAAACCTGCAGTAACAACAGTGAGGCAGATTAATGGGGTCTGGTTGTATCACAAGAAACTATTTTATTATTTATTTATTTACCGGGGAAAGTCTGACATGGAACAAAGCCAATTTTTAGTGTTGGCGTGGGGAGAAACGCTCCAAATGCATGTCTTTGTGACGTAGGAGGAGACCGGAGCACCTGGAGGAAACCCACACGGATGCAAGGAGGACATGTATACTCCACAGAGAAGGCACACTAGCCGTGAACAGAACTGGAGAACCTCTTGCTGTGAGGCAACAATGCCATCACTGTGCCATCCTAGGAGTTCATTGAGGTAGACAGGGCAAAGATTGTCCATGGATAAATACTGCAGTACACAAACTTTGTATGCAGACTCCACAGATCCAGAGTAATATGTTACTAGCTTAATACCTAAAAGTAAGGCAGACTTCAGAGTTTTGGGGTCCTAATTCAAGTAGCCTTTGGTAAAGAGAGTTGCAGTAATCAAACCTGGAGGAAAACAATGCATGAGTAACCACATTAAAAGCTATCAAGAAAAAAATATTGACATAGAAAATTTAAAAAAATGATTATATAGGAAAGATAGAGGATATGGTATAATAAAGTGAAGAAACAATATTATTATGTAAATCAGTGAGAAAATCTACCAGAAGAAATGATTAAACCCATTAAAGTAAAGAAAAAGCGGTGTGCCACGATAGTAGTGTGTCAGGGTTTCCTATGGAGACTGGTAATAAGTAAATTACCAGTAAAGGGGAATATGTCATATAAAAAGAAAGTTGAAAGAGTGTGTTTATTTTCTGCAGAGGAAGAGACAACGGAGCATTTTTTTTTTGAAATGTAAAAGAGTATTGAACTCTAGAAGAAGTTGTGTAAAGAAAAATAATTGAACTTATTAATGACATAAACATTAGATATGATTATGTATGGATATTGTAAGAGCAAGAAGAAAGAATATGTGAGAAGGGTATATACAAATTTATTTTATGATTTATTGGTTATTTGGAATGAAAGATTGAATAAAATTTTGTTTAATGGATAATGGATTTTGTCAGATATATTGCAAAAAATTAGATTATGGATGTGGAAGGAGTGGGAGTCAGTTATGGAAGAATAACAATGAGGACGTTAGAAGAAAATAAATAATGTTTTTTTATGTTGTAGTAAATAAAGAATCCCTACTCTTTTTGACCGATGACATAGGATGTTTTACATTACCTGAACTACCACCAACTCAAGCAGATGGGACCTCAGTTTGACTTCTCATCCAAAAGACGGCACATTCAGGAGTGCAATATCCCCCTAATGCTGCACTGCATTGTCAGCACTCCATCTTCCTGGTGTGGGAATAAAACAGAATATTAACACCCTATTTACTGTAACTACCATAAATACCACTCTATCTGAGATGAGGAGGGTCCATCCTTGTCAAGGATGATTAGGATTAAGGCTGCCAGGACTTAGGGAGATCGGAATTTGAAACTTTCCATAGATACCAGCCCCTCCCATTTACTAATGTCCTGTAAACAAGCTTCTTCTGTAGATTTCTTTTGTCCCACTAAGTGCTTGCATCAGAGAAAAAAGCCAGACTCCTTTTGGCATTTTTTGTTTGCTTAATCGCTTTGACTGGAGAAGTGGTAATTTTTTACTATATTAATACTTAATTTGACTCATTTATTCATTTCTGGTTAAGGGACATCACTCAAGTCAACAAGTTCCACCTTTTTAAATTATTTCTTCAGCATTTTCCCCTACTCCACTTTGAGGCATTCACCTTGTCTTAAAGATTAATTACATACCTCTCAACCTCTGGACAAAGCCATAAATAACGGGGACAAAGGCTCAAAAATAGGGACACTTTTTACATATTACTTTTACAAACTTAGAAAGTTGATATAATAACTTGTTTTGCATTAGTATGAATTTTTCTCAAGGGTATGAAGTCTGAAACTCAAATGCCTGTCATTATTTTCTGACTTCAACCCTCAATAATTTGCCAATGATTTGCCAGAAAACCACAATTTTATGAGAAACAGACAAAAAAAATGGGGTAAAAATCTGGACGTTCTGTGAAAATCTGCACAGTTGAGAGGTTACTTCATGCAACATTTTAGCAGTTTGTTTTTAAACTAACTCACAAAGTAATTAAACAATGTTTTTTATTCTTGCTCCTCCTTAGACTTGCTGACTTAAAATTTCTAGGGGAGTTTGTGTGATTACTGTTGCAAGTTCTTGTCTCTTGGGTACAGTGTTTTGGCATTTGTTTTTGTGGTTAATAAAGCACTTAAAGGTGTAAATGTAGAGGAAAAGATTTCACCACAGAAGAAGCTGACATTTTGAGTATTTTGTGTAGGTGAGGAAACATTTTGCTGAAAGCAGTCAGATATGCACATCTTTTTTACACTGGTTACAGTAAAGAAAGGAGAAATAAACTGTTAGTAAAATATAAACAGCATTTCCTGCACAAAGTTTAGAAGGCTTGACATGTGAAAATGAGTATAGGTGTAGAGGAAAAGAGCATGCCAGAAACATAAACTTGATAAACCTGTCAGAGAGTTCAGAGTGGTAGTGCTGGGCCAACATAAGGATTCCTCTCAAGGTTTTTAAGTGTAAAAACCTAGAACTGAAGAGTCTTTTTCTGGTTCTACCCTTTCTGGGCTTCATATGCTTTCAGTTAAGACTCTGCATGGGTACGTGTCTTCCTTTTCAGATATGAAGATAAAGAAGATCTTTATTCTCTTCACACCTCCCTCTGACCCTTTCAGATCTCAGGTACGTTTCTGTTGAGGTAGACAGGCAGAAAATGGTGGAGGCATTTTACAAGGTTCATTCAATGATGAAGTCTCAAGCCCTTTTGTCTTTAGTATTGGAGCACACAGATGTCTTTACTCCTTATTAAGCTTTTCAACTCCTGCTTCTGCCATGCTGATGGTGTGCAACGGCTGGCATTAAGCTTCATTATGAGTGTTGACCTTAGCTGTTTTTTCTTTCCAAACACCTCTATTGAATTATCACTTGTGACATAGGCAAATTTACATTCATATAAAAGTAATCAAACTGTATTAACATAACAAACATTATACATCACATGTATTGCTGTATATCATATAATCTAAGCAATATTACACAAGTTATTCATTTCTTGCTTTTTTAACAAGAAACATCTTCATTAAACCAGTACTTATTACATAAGCAATCATGCATTTATATAAATGAAAATAAACCACACCAACACAATCCTAGTCACAAGCATTTTACATCACAAACCATACTGACACACTCCCAGTTGCAAATATTATACATCACTTATAATCTACTCAATCTTTCTCACTCAAACATTACATAGCTCATTTAAGTCCTCCTGCCTTTTAGACCTCATTCTTTTCTTGTATGTATTGTTCCCAGAATTCCCATTTTTCCTATGTAGTTTGCTGCTACATTTTTCTAAAGATCTCAGTTCCAGTTGTTTTATCTCTGTTACTATAGTCACTGCTTCCAGTATAGATGGTTTAGATTTTGATTTGCATTTTCTAATAATTGCTTTTTTGGCAGCCACCATTATTAGACACAGCAGGGTCTTACCATGTCTAGGGAGTTCTGATTCTGTCTCATAGCTCAGAAAAAAAAATCATCTCCCTCGTCAGACCAATCTACCCACCCAACATCTCCAACATTGCATCCTGCAGAGAATCCTTAAAGTCCACCAAGTCACCGCACTCCCAGAAAGTATGTTCCCAGTTACCTCTTTCTTCCCCTTCATACCTCCAACATTTACTGTCTACCTGAGGAAAAATTCTCTGGAGTCTACTTGGGGTATGCAAATATCTATGTAAACATTTCCAGCCAAAAATTCAAAATCTTCTAAATTTTGTTGCATATTTGAGACACATACACATGTCTTCCCATTGTTTCTTTGTGAATTGCTTATCCAGTCTCTGTTTCCAATCCTTTCTAAACTCCTCTGATTGATTCTTATAGTTATTGTGCAATATTTTATATGCTGTACTAATTATTCCTTTTTTTAATGGCAGCTTCTGTTGTAGATTCTGTTAAAAACTCTACCAGTGCTGGTCTTTCGTTTAGGAACCCCTATTTCTTTCTCTCTGCCTATACTCTGATATCAATCCCTGTTAGGGAAGGCAATCTCTAACCTGCAGTCCAGATAAATTATTTGCGTCTTCCCATTCTGTCTTCTTTCCCTCTCTAGTTATTTCCTCCCAGAACTTTGGTTCCTTTACCAGTTTTCCCCAATAAGTTCCAGCCCCCTCTTGCTTATTGTCTATATCCCTAATTGCAGTCATCCCTATCGGCAGACTCTCCTTTCTCAATTCCCGTGTTGGTTTAGTTCTTAGAAAACTTTCTGCTAATTTATGGATATAATATTCTGCATGATTATTGTTGTTCTCCTTAAAGACCTGCATCTAAAATCCCAGTCTCTCCTTGTTTCTTGAGCTTTCCCCGTGTTTGATCATCATCCCTTTCTACTTTGAATTACAATTTTCTGCTTGTGCTATGTATAGGAGTCTTAACTATGTAGCCCTGTAATCCCTTCAGATTGGGTAATCCCAATCTGCCCTGGAAGAATCAATTTATCCAACCTGACTCTTGCCGTCTTCCCCTCCCAGACAAAATCCTTCAGCTCTTTATTAATTGCTACCCAAAACTTCTCTGGTTGATAAAAATATGCCTGACCTGTGTATAAGACTAAAGTGACTAAAAACATTTTAACTGCTTGTATCTTACTATCCATATCCATATAACAAAGCTTCAATTTTTTTCAGTTTTTACATTATCTTTTGTTTAGTCTTTTCCTACATATCCTTAGCTGCCACACTAGAGTCATTTTTAATCCATACTCCTAAATATTTCATTTTATCATGTCCCCATAAATATGGGTATTCATGAACCAGTTCATGTGAGGGTACATAATTTACCACTATTGCCTTTGTTTTAACTTCATTAATTTTGTATCCCAAAAAGATCTGAAACCATCTCAAAATGTTCCATAACACTGTAATGTCCTTTTCTGGTTTTGTCAGGTACAAAATAATGTCATCTGCAAATAAAGCCAGCTTTTTTTGACTACCATACCAATTATATCCCTGAATTTCTGAGTCCCTTATTTTCTTTGCCAGTGGTTTTAAATATAATGCAAATAAGAGAGGGGAAAGAGGACACCTCTGCTCAAGCAGAAAATATCAGATAGCCCCCCACCCACTTTAATTTTCTCCTCCGATTTGTCATATATTCTCCTAATCAACCGTATAATTTTTTCAGGAAATGCATATGCTTCCATTGCCCTGCTCATAAAGTCCCAGCTTACTCTGTCAAATGCTTTCTCTGCATCAAGACCCCCCAAAAACAATGATATTTTCTTACATTCTGCTTCCCTTTGGATCATCACTGTTCTGTTAATGTTGTCAAATGTTTGCCTTCCCTCCACAAAACCACATTGATCCATATCTATCAGATTTGGCATTACTTTTGCCATTCTTTTAGCATTACTTTTGCTATTATAGACATGAACAATCATGATAATCATGGTTTAGTATTGAAATGGGCCTGTATGAATCGGGATCTGATGGATCCTTAGCCTCCTTAGGTATTATAGCTATCACTGCTTTCTTCCCGGATGGTGGTACTTATCCTCCTCTTAAGATATTGTTAAACAAAACCTTCCAGATCTTTATCAGTTTTTTTTTTCTCTCAGCTTCCATACTTCCACAGGAATACTATCTTTTCCTGGGGACTTTCCTGTAGATTGGTTATACATCACTATTTTATCTCATCTCCTCCTGTCCTAACTGTTATTGTAATTGAGCCTTATCTGTCTCTAACCTTGGCATATTTAATTCTTCCATAAACATTTCCATTTGTATATTTTCTTGATTTTCATATTTTCTGCTTTATAGAGACTCTCATGGAATTTCTGAAATATTTCTAATACCTCTAAAGGATCTTGTTATCTTCTTTGTTACAGGCTCTATAAGTTTAGCAATAGCCCTTTCTACTTTCTGTTGCCTGAGTCATGGTACTAAAAGTTTTTGTGCTCTAGTGTTATTATCAAAAAACAATTGCTTATCAGCATTCTTTTTAAGCTCGTGCATATTATCGAGGCAATCCCTTATTTTCTGCCTAGCATTCTGCAGTTGCTCCTCCTCTTGTTCTGTGAGATTTCCCCTATTTTGCATTACTTTCACATTTCAGTCCCTCTAAATAATTCTTGTTACTTCTTAACCATAGCTCCCTTTCTTTTATTTCCACCCTGTTTTTAAACTCCACCTTAATTTTATGCCACTCCCTAGCTATATTTTCAGAAGAAATTTCTGTCCTAACAACTCCTTGTATAATCTCTACTACCCATTCTTTAAAGTCCTCTCTTTTCGACAGATAGGTGGGGAAGCACCAATGTTTCATTTTTATTTCATTACCCTGTGGGTGGTTTTATTTTAGCTATTGTTGGTGCATGATCTGAAATAGTTATTGAGTGGGTATCAAGACCTTCAATTAAATGCACATGTTCCTGTGAAATGTAAATTCTGTCTAGCTTATCCCAGTTTTTATATCTTGAGGAATAATAAGGAAATTTGCTCTGAACTCCTATTACTGAATTCACATCTTCTATGCCAAATATTTTCATAAATGTCTTCAAAAATCTACCCTCCTTTGTTATATTTTCCTCTCTGGGCCCCCCAGACACATCCTCACTGCTGCAAATCGAGTTCCAGTCCCCACCTGTAAGTAATATTCCTTGTCGAAAACTGATTATTTCTACTAGAATTTTCTTAAACTCCATTACAGCAGTTTTAGGTGGAATGTAAATACATGCCAGTATAATCGTCCTCCCTTGCCAGTAGCCCCTTAACACTACATATCTGCCATTATTATATTTTTTATCTTCTTCTATCACTATTGGAGCTCCTCTTGTAATGAATATAAGTACTCCTCTCTTATTTATCCCAGGTATTCTGCTCTATAATCATCCTGAAAACTTTTATCAAATTCACGTGTTCTGGGAAAAGCCGAAAGACACAACAACAATGTGTTTGTGTCTTTCTAGATGTGCCTCCTATAACATAGTTATTTGCACTCTACATTCTTAAATATAGTTCACTACTCTTTCTTGTTTGTATTTATCTGTGAGGCCATTTACATTTAAAGACATTAAAGAAGGCATTGTTGTATTAAAAAGTTGTTATTCCCACCTTTAATGTATAACACCTTTTTTGTTAAATGTCTGGTTCCAGCTTTTGTATTACATGCATTCACTGTTTGGCAGGTTGAACTTTTATACAGCTGTTTCTTGTCATATCCATTTGAACACGTCACATATTATAAAACGTTTTGTTTTATTGAAAGCCCTCAAACAAAAAAACAGACACACCGCCCATACCCCTGCTAAAACCTATTAACTTAACACTATACACAAAACTATGTACATCTTCAAATATTGAAGTTTTAACCTCCTAATAGGTACAAACATCTCAAACTGACAGCCACACTCTCAGACTTGAGTTAACCTAAAAGAAAAATCATACATGCTAAGACTCATGCTGCAGCCTGTGTTCCAATTAAGTGTTGATTGGTTTTATCTTGGATTTATAGCTCTCCCATCTGGGAAAACCCCTGAATGCTTTCAGAGAACATTGTCTACTTTAGGAAAATCCCTGTATGCATTCTGAGAACATTATCTCTTAGCCAAGTTCTCTTTTTTTTTCAACCACTCACTCTCCATCACACTGTAGCCACTTTCTCTTTATCAGATTGTTTCCATGTTAACATGAGAACCAGGCAGCCAGTTTCCCTGTATCAGATTGTTTCCATGGAAACACGAACACCAGCTGCAGAATTGTTACTGAGCTTACATGTATTTGCTAGAAAAAAAGCCTCACAATATTCAGTGGTCTTTTTCATTTACTTGCGCTCTCTTAAAACTTGTTAATAAATCAATCTAAGGTCTTTAATGCAGTCATTTCCCCATGCAAGAATGAAAAATCACATTTATGTCTCTTTTATCATGCTTTTTAACCAGACTTTTTTAATGCATTGCACTGCCTACATTTCTTAAAACTGAACAAGAAGAGAGGAAGAAGGGGAAAGAATAGAAAAGAAACAAACAAAGAAAAAGAACAGCAGCATCTGTTTATAGTCCCCATTACACTTAAAAATAACTGAAAACAACTTTACTTTATAGCATGTAAAGAAAACCAAATGCCAGAAAAATTGGTGCTATTTAAGGAAAAAAATATTTACTTACATTTATCTTTCTCCCTTCTCTTGCCCACCCCAAAGCACTTTTCTGAACATTAATGACATGAAGTAGGGAATATGCTTTAGAGTCCCCCCACAAGTTCAACAAACACTGAAAAAGTTCAATATTTCCAGATTTTCTTGTTCTGCCATATTTCACAAATATAATTATTACATTGTAATCCCATATTAAGTTACTGGTTTTATTACTGTTCATCTCTGAAATCCCGTCTCTGCCTCGTTTCCAAAGTACTCTTGATTCTTGTAGTCAACTCTCGTGGTCCCTTTCTTCTCTCCAACATTTTCCGTTGAAACAGTGGAAAAGGTTTCACAGGTGCAGTCTCTCTGTGATCTTTATTACCAGAAGAGCAAAAAGCAGAATCTCCATCTGTTTCATGGCTCACTTTTTGTTGGACATACTTTTTTTTATTTACTCCTTAGCATGTGCTTCATCAAAAATGATTTGTCCCTCCAGGGAAGAATACCTTGAAGACAGCTGGGTACAACAGTTTGAATCTCACACTTGCATCTCAACATTCCCTGAATAGTGGAATACATTTGCTCCTCTTCTGTCTGGTGGACATTGAGTAACCATTCTCCACAAACACTCTGCCGTCTCCCACTTTTTTAGTACTTTGTCCTTCTGCCACAATTTTGTCAAAATCAGTTCCTTCTGATTGATGGTAGGATTACATCTTTGCTATTAAAGGCCTAGGTTGCTTTCTTATAGGTAGGTTTGGAGCCTACACACAATATGCCCTTTCAACTTACAACTCCTGCTGCAGAATACCAGTCGAGTTGTTTATTTGTGCTTTCATAAAATTAATGCAGTCCGTTCCTTCCAGTTTCTCTGGTATGGCTGATAATCTCAGGTTTTCCTTACATGCTCTGTCCTCTAATTCTGTTATGTTTTGAAACACTTCTTCGTGAACAGTCTCATATTCAGCCATCCTTTTCTTTATTTTTGACTTCTGATTTTTGCAGCTTTATCATCTCATCTAAAAATCTGTTTAAAGCTTCTTCCATTTTTCCCAGCCTTTTGCTGTTTGTGTTGATATACTCCATCATTGTTTTGTTTATTTTAACAAGGTCTGTACGCAGTTATCATGTATCTTCCTGTAGGTTACTTGAAGTCATGTCTGTAGGTTGCATTGCTTTTTGCTGAACAGCTGCAGAGCTCTCCCCAGTCAGTGTTTCTTCTTCAATTTTTGTAGCTGAGTTTTTCCTGGTTTTCTGTATTTCTTTATTCCTGCCATCCAAGCAGTGTATTTACTAGCCAGTTACTGAAATTTACCTATAAACACAACTCTACTGGCTTTCTTTGCTGAGTTTCTGTTTTCACACTGGGAGAGCTAGAAACAAGCTGTTACTCAGTGTGCAGCCATCTTGGAACTTCCGTTGACCTTAGCTATATATAAGAGTTAGAGCTTTTAATATTGATATTACCATTGGCATTAACTATTTTTATGTCAGTGACACCACTGTCAGGTGAGCCTTTGGCCCTATGGTTCAGGCTCGACCCATCTGTATTAGCCTTGGTCCAGGTTCTTTTTGGCTCATTGTCATTTTTACTGGAGTTGGCCTTCCAGCCTTCAAGATTGATGCCCTTGATGTCAACCTCAGCTTGATTGTTGTCCCAGATGCTCTGGGTCAGACTGTCAAGGTTGGCATCAGGTCCACTTGTTTCGATCACAACCTCGCCCTCAGTGGTTGCTTGGGTCTTTCTTGTCAGATGAGGCTATGATATCATTATCATTCTGAGTGTCATTGCTTTAATATTCACTGCAGTTTCTTCACTCTGTTGCTGTACAAATTCATTTTCTGATAAAGGCATCACCTTTTCTGGGACTTTGATATCCTATCTCCTTTCTGATCAGGGCAGAGAGATTGGTGGCTGCTGGAGGCCATGCTCATTATTGCTTGTTGCAGTGAGGTCTTCCTCATTGTCTTCCTGCCATCTGTGCCTGAGGTGCTCTGGGAAGTTTCTCAGTCCCTCAGAAAATGCTATGAAATTTTACAGCTGGAATTCTCAGAACCTCCTGCCATCCCGCCAGTACTGCCAGCATTGGAGGATTGTTCACAGCTTGTGGTTTCTCTCATAGCCAGCCTGCTGCACCTGAGAAGGCAGATAGAATATACAAAGTTCCTCAGTCTTTCATCCCAGTCCTGACTCAGCAGCTATAACTGTGGTCAGTCCAGCTGCTGCCAAGCATTTTGTCAGCTGTAATCCTTCCCTTCCTGACAAGGACAGTTGATAAGTTTGGGTAAAAAGTATATACTTCTGCAACTTTAATTTTTAGAGTTTTTAATTGTCAGGCTCATATGTTAAAGTTTATTCTGACTAATTGTATGAGGAATGTTTTATCTGCAGTTTCTTTCTATGAGGAAAAGTCTGTTTTTTGTGATTTACTTTCTTCCATTTCTCAGGTCATCACTCATTGCTTAAAGTGTGTTTATCACTCTGTAGATGCTACATCCAGAGCTGTTGCCACAGGTGTCCTAGAGGATATAAAAAAGAGATTTTAAATTCACTTTTTGACAGAGACTTGGTTTTTGCTCCCTTTGCTGCATAGGTTATCAGAATATGTAATGGGAGGAGAGGTAAGCTGTTGGGGGGGGGGGGTAATAGAAAGTGTTCCTCCTTCCCCAGTCAGGAAGAGGTTTTTATTCAAGAATATTTCTGGTGCCAAAGAAAATGCCTGGAGACTTGTTCTGGACCTTTTTTCCATAACCAGTTTGGAATAGTGCCCTTGCTCAAAATGCTTTCTCTACACAATATCTTACCACTTCTTCCCCATTCGATTTTTTTTTTGATAACCTTAGATTTACCGTTGTCATCACCTTCTTATCCATCAAGACTACAGACATTTCTTGAGGTTCTTTGCCTTACCCTTTGGACAGTTGTAGCGCATCGCAGGCAACATGGTATCCACATTTTCCGTACTTAGAAAACTTGCTTATCTTTGCAGACTCTTTTTCAAAAATGTTAGGAATCCCTTACTTTGGTGGGGAATCTCTTATGCAGGCTGGGATTCCAAGAGTATATTCAAGTCTTTTTTGACTTAGTCACATAGGTTTGTTTTCATGGGGTGTCTTCTTAGACACATCAGTGTAAAGAGCATTTCTTCTACAGGAAACAAAATTGATCTATGTTTAAAAGTACTCCAGTGGTTTTCCACTCAGACAGCAGTCACTGTAAGAGAATACTCCAAACACAAATGGTTCTGCCACCACTTCCACTTAAAAACACTTAAAACTTGAAAACTTTAATAAAATATACGATGATAAGATAAAATAAAATAAACACACTGGCTCATAAACCGGATAAGCGCTTTTGGTATACCTTTTTCAAATCCTAAATGTTTGCCAGTGAAACTTCTTCTTAAATACCTTCATTTCCTAGTGTTCACTCACTTAGATGCATTTAGTAACCATAGCAGCATACACACCCTTCTAATTAGATACAACAGGATCTCATGGCATATATGATTCTCATGATACCTCTGGCAAGACTCCACATGAGAAAGATGCAGTGATATACAAAGTCTGATTGGTCTGAGCACCAACGCCTATTTTATTTTCAGATTTGTGAGAAGAGAAATCGCTTAGCGGAGACATCAGATGTCCCTGAATTCAGGTTTCCTTTTCTCCTGCTACTCCAAAGCAGTCAGTATCCACAGACACCTCAACGTTTATTTGGGGAGAAATGTCAAGGGAGATAAAAGTGGAAGGTATCTGGGACAACAAAGACAGACACAAGCACCTACATGTAATAAATACTTGCCCTTATCAAGGCAGTCAACTCTGTAAATCACCTTTGGTCCCCAGGATCACTTCAAGAAGTTAAAAACAATACCACAGAAGTTTGGTATGTAAACAAGTGGGGGGGGGGGGGGGGGGGCAAAGGCCTACTCACTTTGCAGACTAGTCATGTGTAAGCATGGGATATACCTTTATAGCACAGTCTCACTGTGCAGGCTTCCAGCATTTTGCCAGAGCAAAACTATGTGACAGACAATCTGAGCAGGACAAAGGCAGACCCTCAGAAATGGAAAATAGATCAGGAGGTCTTCCAAGACTTGATACATCTGTGAGAAGTTCCTCCTCACTGAACAATCAGTTGGCAAAAAATCTTATCCAGGACTCCATGCAAGAAGACCTGGAATACAGATGTCTTTCCTTTACTTTTTTTTTTTTTTTTTTAGACAGAAATGTTACTGTATGATTTTCCTCCCCTTTTCCACTGATTTCTGGGATACTTCTGAAAAAATGCCCCATGATCATTGTGGTAACTCCATTCTGGCCTAGGCAACAGTGTTTATCCCTTTTTTTTTTGGAATTGGCCAGGGGCAGTTACCACAAGCTGCTTTACAGACTAGATCTCTTCAGTCAAGAACAGAGGTGTTTTGATACATCCCAACTCCCAGATAACTTCAACTGACTTGCCTGTATGATATGATCTTAATACCTTTTAGGCACTTGTTCATTGAGGATGTACAGCAGGTACTAATGGAGGCAAGAAAGTTTTCTACTAGAAGATCATATATTAGAAAATGGAAAAGGTTTTCTGATTGGTGCCTTCAACGTAACCAGCACCCATTCAGGGCTAGTTTGTATCTGGTTTTACAATGTTTGTGTGAGTTACTTTCCTGCAACCTGTCTTACTCCTCTGTCAAGGTTCATTTGTCTGCCATTTCAATATGGCTGCCCATGGATCCTCTTTTAATGCATTCCCATGTTAAAATTTGTATAAGAGACCTCCAAGAAACCTAGTGGCTATTCCTTGGGATCTTAAAGATCTTGGGCATAGATTTTAACATTTTTTTTTGCTGTAATTACACTCTCATTAATGTAAAGTGGGCTTTCTGATCAAAAAAATGAATTGATTTTATTTTAGTTACTTCAGAGGAACTATGTTTATTAAGTATCGTAAACTTGTAGAGCTGTAGGCTGAGCAGCTGTCCAGTTACTTCCTAATTCCATGTTATGTGACCTAGAATTCTAGTGATGCAATTGTTAGGCTATACAGTATGACAGTCTCTAGTAGGTAATTGTTTTCTATAGTCTGTAGCAGATTTCAACATACATACAAATGCAGCACAGTCAGGCAGTGAATCTCCAAATAAATGCAGTTATATCCAAATAAAAGCAAATTAAACAAATTAAGATTCCTTGTAAAGTGCATAATATATTTTTTTATCCTTTGGTAGGCAACTATTAGTGTCCTATTAGGGAGAGGACTCTGGCGAGAACTCCTCTAGTGGTTACAGGAGAAAAAAGTGGAATTAATCCTACCTGAATCCCCCCCCCCCCATCCAAGAAAGGTCTTGATATATTCAAAGTTGCAGACATAGATTATTTCAAAACCAGCACTGTTGGTGATTGGCTGTAGAAGACAGAGACGACCTTGGCACCAAGGTAGCTATGGAGCCAAAGAATGGTGGATCTTGATGACCAGAAAAAAAGGGAGTCTAAATTATAATTCCCCTTGTCCTCCTCAAGGGTACTGGGATCACTTGAACTCTCCTTACCCCCACCCTGTCCTTCCTTCTCAGGCCTCTTAGAGGGAGAAGCAGCAGAAGTAGAAGCATCACCCGAGGCTAACAAAGCCTTCAAAACTAGCTTGACTCGATGCTCATTAACAGCCCTGGTACCAAACCCAGCACAAACAGAACACTCAGCATCCAAGTGTGAGACATCGAGACAGTAAATGTATCTGTCATGTGCCTCTTGTGTCATGCCACACACTTTTTGAAACCCTTTCTCTTTCTCCATAACAACTGGAGAGAGAGACAACTATTCCAAGCACAAGAAAGCTGCTAATGTAGTAAACAAGAGATTGTAACAAACCACACACTACCATCTTATCTAACTACCTAACAAACCTAAGAACTACAAAAAAAGAAGAAGAAAAGGGCAGGAATGACACAAACACCTGTCTCACACACACACAACAAAATACTGCTAGCAAACCCATACCTAATCTAATGCCACTGAACACAAAATCCCAGGGTAGAGGAGGGAGTAAGACAAGAAAGACCAAACTTTTACTAAAAAAGTAATACAGATGATCCAACTACAGAACTTGCAGTCACATTGCAGTCCCTGCAGGCGTCAAACTCTATCTAAGGTAGGTAGGAGAGAGCAGGGTGTTATGGGTAGAGGAAGTGGAGCTCCAAGTTTTTTTGCCATGTCTGGTTTCAGATCCTATAACCCACAGTTTGTTGAAGCCAGATGGAAAAGACAACATCACTTTAGAATTAAAGTCATTTGGCACCCACTAAGCTGATCCAGATGCTTTGTAAATAAATTTGCAGTACAAGAGCTGTATTACTTGTGTATTTACCTTTGCTCTATTTGAAGCATAGGGACTTTACAGTAAGCTGTTGTCTTTCTTTGTTTTGTGCTGTCTTCTTTATTTCTCCAGTGATGTGACTGTCTAAATCTCCATCAAATGCTGTACACCTTCACATCGTAACCAGTCTTCATCTTTTGTGTTACTTTGTTGCTTTAAGTCCATGTCATGGTGTGAGTGTTCATTTTTCTACACAATGTGTGCCCAACACAGAGATACCAAGGATGTGGTTTAGCCTTATTGAACTAGGGACTCAGTGAATTCTGCAGAACTTGTACCACATGATGTACAAATCAGTGTAGCTTATTCATTAGCATTGGCATTCTATACCCCTTATCTAACACTCTTTATGCATATGGGTTTCATATGTTTGTCTAGATGTCACCTCAGTCATCTCACCTAACTCATCACCTTGTGGATATATATATATATATATATATATATATATATATATATATATATATATATATATATATATATATATATACAGAGTTCATAGGCAATTACTAGGCGTACAGTAGTGCAGGAGACCATTAAGGAACCTAGACCAAATTCCAGTTGTCACAAAGCACTGTTTGGTTAAGTGACTTTCTCAAGTTCATCCCATAAACAAATGATGGAGGAAAGATTCAAACCCTGTATCCTTGGCACAGGAAGCAGCTCTCATTTATTTATTTATTTTATTTTATTTTATTTTGCTTACCAGGCTTGTCCGACTGGACAGCAGAGGCAGAGCTTAAGTCATCTGTGTTACCTGCCAGACCTTTAATGAGAATACCTAGGACAAAGGGCCGCAGGTCTGATTGTATGACAGTAGAATCAGTCATTGTCCTTTGTTCCATGGTGCTTTGCTACCAGGTACACTTTTGAACCACTTTATGTTGAAACATGATGTTTGTCACAGACAGTCTATGATTAGCATAGATGTCTAGTAACAGCTCTGTTTTGGTTCAGATTAAACATGTTTTTGTTTCCTTATGATCACCCTCCAATAAGTATCTCCATCAATCTTCATGTTAGAGTTGCTTTGTCTCAGTAGATCTGTAGAGCTTGTAGGTTAGACCTTATCAGGCAGTGTACCCATGTCTCCAAGAAGATATCCTGAATGTTAATACTATTCTGTATAGCTGTTAAATACATTTGCACAAAGAACAGTTTTCCTTCCTGCAGCTAACACTCACCTTCAGAATGGCCCTGTTGTTATCTGGTAAAAACTCAAACTGTATAGCTGACAGTCTTGAATCACAATTTAATTAATGTTTCCATCTCAAAGTTGGTTTATTAAATCAGAATCTAAACAACATCACCATCCCAAAGTCTCCTCATTAGGGCAGGAGGGAGACCAACCACTGTCAAGAAGCCTGGTTTCAGAATTATCACTGTTCGCAGACATAAGATCAGTCCTGTTTAGCTGATTCAAGATATGGTAATTTTGCTAACTTTGAGGTGACATTCCATGTCCTGTCAGGCAGATTTGTTGTTAGGTCTGTATCTGTACTAGTCTCGTTGCTTCTGCTTGTCACTCATTTGGCATCATACTTGACCCCCTGCCCTTTTTTTCAGGTAGTGAGTCCACACAGCAGTGTCTTGCAGCTTTTGTGGACTGAGTCTCATCATCTTCATCATCATCTTCTTTCGGCTATTCCCGTTAGGGGTCGCCACAGCGGATCATCTGTTTCCATTTCTTCCTGTCTTCTGCATCATGCTGTTTCACACCAAATGCCTGCATGTCCTCTCTCACCACATCCATAAAACTTATCTTAGGCATTCCTCTTTTCCTCTTACCTGGCAGCTCCATCCTTAGCATCCTTTTCCTAATATACCCAGCATCCCTCCTCAGCACATGTCCAAACCAATGCAATCTCGCCTCTCTTACTTTGTCTCCAAACTGTCCAACCTGAGCTGACACTCTAATATACTGATTCCTAATCATGTCCATCCTAGTCACACCCGGTGCAAATCTTAACATCTGTAACTCTGCCACATCCAGCATTGGCTCCTGCCTTTTCGACAATGCTACCATCTGCAACCCATATAACATAGCTGGTCTCACTACCCTCTTGTAGACCTTCCCTTTCACTCTTACTGGTACTCGCCTGTCACAAATCACTCCTGACACTCTTCTCCACCCATTCCACCCTTCCTGTACTCTCTTCTTCACCTCTCTTCCACACTCACCATTACTCTGAACTGTTGATCCAAAGTACCTTTCCTCTACCCTCCTTCACATTTACACACATATATTCTGTCTTAGTCCTGCTGACCTTCATTCCTCTCCTCTCTAAAGCATATCTCCATCTCTCCAGGGTCTCCTCAACCTGGTCCCTACTCTCACTACATATCACAATGTCGTCTGCAAACATCATAGTCCACGGGGCTTCCTGTCTGATCTCATTTGTCAATCTGTCCATCACCACTGCAAATAAGAAAGGGCTCAGAGCTGATCCTTGATGTAATCCCACCTCCACCTTAAACGTATCTGTCACTCCCACCGCAGTCCTCACCAATGTCACACTACCCTCGTACATATCCTGTACCATTCTTACATACTTCTCTGCCACTCCCGACTTCCTCATACAATACTACAACTCCTCTCTAGGCACCCTGTCATATGCTTTCTCTAAGTCCACAAAGACACAATGCAACTCCTTCTGACCTTCTCTGTATTTCTCCAACAACACTCTCAGAGCAAATATTGCATCTGTAGTGCTCTTTCCTGACATGAAACCATACCGCTGATTACAAATCATCACCTCCCTTCTTAACCTAGCTTCCTCTACTCTTTCCCATAACTTCAAGCTGTGACTGATCAGTTTTATCCCTCTGTAGTTACTGCAGCTCTGCACATCACCCTTATTCTTAAAGATAGGTACCAAAACACTTTTCTCCACTCCTCAGGCATCCTCTGACTTTCCAAAATTTCATTAAACAATCTGGTTAAAAATTCCACTGCCATTTCACCCAAGCACCTCCATGCTTCCACTGGTATGTCATCTGGGCCAACAGCCTTTCCATTCTTCATCCTCTTCATAGCTGTCCTTACTTCCTCCTTGCTAATCTGTTTCACTTCCTGATTCACATCATCCAACCTTCTCTCTCTCCCATTCTCTTCATTCATCAGCCCTTCAGAGTACTCTTTCCATCTCCTCAACACACTCTCCTCACTTGTGAGTAGGTTTCCCTCACTATCCTTTATCGCCCTTACCTGCTGCACATCTTTCCCAGCTCTGTCCCTCTGTCTAGCCAATCGGTACAGGTCCTTTTCTCCCTCTTTAGTGTCCAATCTCTCATACGACTCTCCGTATGCCTTATCCTTAGCCTTTGCCACCTCTCTCTTTGCCATGCGTCTCATCTCCTTATACTCATGTCTACTTCACTGTTAATAGGCCAGCTAGTCATCAGGGACTGAACTGCAGACACTGCCTCATAGCTGTCTTGACTTCAGGCTGAGTCCTTGTATCCCTCTTTGACTCAGAGTTGTTTGCTTCTTTAAGTGAATTATCACGGAGGTCTTATTTTTAGAGCGCTGTTTTCTGACACCTTTTGTTAGATGTTTTTTGGAATGTTTGATGCTATTAGAAGTACTGAGTTCCTAACATCAAGATTCTAAGAACCAGAGTGGCCTGCATGTGTCTTCCCTGCAACAAGCTTGTGATCCCAGATTGACTCACTAAATGTTTGATGCACAAAACATATTAAAGGTTTTATACCTTATGGTCTTCTAATAATGAAATATTTTATTATAAGTATCCACTGTTTAGGCTATATTCGAAATCCAGTTGAATATCTGGTTATTTACGTTGACACTTTTTCAATATTAAAATAAACACTAATATATTCTATACAAAAGAAACTTGCCATCTTTGTCAAAGATAATAAAAAAAAGGATTATTTTTATACAGAGTTGCATAATATTAGCTTGAAGTTTCTACCTCTTTCTGTCATTGTGAGATGCATCCACATTTCCTTCTAGATAGATTTCTTAACATCAGAGAGGTGGCATTTACAGATAACGAATTCTGTTATCACACAAACAGTTTGTCTTAAGTGCTGGCAGAGGGTATTTATTACCTTAATAGTCTCTTGGGTGCCTAAGTTTAAGAGATCTTTGTCTCTCCTGAAGAGAGATGCCCTCTAAGGGACCAGACTTTGTATAATAAGCTTTTGGAGCAGGTCAAGATTTTTTTCCTAAAAGGAGTATGTGTAGGTTGTCCTTATTTCAGATTTAGGCTTACTGGGATTAACAGTTTTTGTGCCATCAAGGTCTTCAGTAAGCAGATCCAGTAGATCATGTTCTATATGTTGACTTTGCAGCTTAAGTGGATGCTAGCTGTGAAGATGAAGCATGCAGGGGTCCATATTCCATTTACTGTGGGTGAACATCACTTCCTGCTGATAGTACTGTCATTTTGTATTTTCTTTGCAGCCAGAGTCTTGACCAATGTGTTTTCAATGGTGGTTGAAAACTTGCTGGAGTTGCATTTTTGGTGCTGCTCTAAATGAATGAATGACTACTGGTGGCCATGAAAAGAACTTCCTGGTAGCATTGTTGGAGAAGGTGCTTTTGTGAATGCTGTCCATGGGGTGATCATAAACTGGGAGAAATATTTTTTGATGTCATTTCAGATGATGGTGTTTATTTTTGTGGAGTTGAAAACTGTCCATTTCCTTTTATTCTTGCGTAAAGAGAAGGTGCAGAATGCCATGAATTTGGCAGCTTGGACTTGTGCATTCTGAATTTGATGGCTGACGGAATCTTCATGGTACTGTTGACATCCTTGAAACTGGTGGTGTTGCACTGGACTAAGAGGTGGCAGTAGTTACAAAGCTACTTCATGCTTCTGGATCTTCTGCTGTTGTCATAATACTGTCTTCACACTCTGGAGAGGAAGTTCCCACCAGTCTGTAGCTGGACAGTCCATTCTTGCAGCTGAACCTTTCATAGGTTTAGATGATGGAAGTATCAATAATGTGGTGAGCAGCTCACCTAGTCTCATGTCACAATTTAAATGAAGTGAAAGCAGCCTTTCTCCATCCCCAAGAGATGTACATCATCTATCAGTTCTCTTAACTCAGTGCTTTGGAAGGAAAGATTCAACCATGTCCCCTCCTTATTCTGGCAAAAACAGTACATCATGCAGTCCTAGATGAAGAAAAGGGCTTGTTGTCATACTCCTTCTGGAGAAAATTGTTGAGCTTGTGGCAGTGAGTCGGCGACATCACTCTGAGTGCGGAGCACATTCCAAATAAAACAAATAAGCTGGTGGACTCCCTGAGCTGTTTTGAGAGCTGTATCCTAGAGTTGTAAATCTGAGAGGTGTGCTTGATTTGACTCTACTGAAAATAGAATGCTCAGACATTTGACCTGCGAACATCTTGGGAGAGTGCAGAGTTCTCCTACATCTGTTTATTGCAACAGGACAAGATGGAACTCTCAGTAGATGCATTTTCCATTCCTTGGATTGGGAGATTCCTATACTCCTTTTACATCGATCATGCAGATTCCATGCCTGTTCACAAAGTGGAGAGTTCCAGGTTTGTAGATTACAGGAAATTATCTTATTCTTACCAAGAGAAGTCTCCAAAGTTGAAGTGACTCCACCTCAGGGTTAGGTTTTTGTATTATATCAGCTGATACCAAAAGACCTTTTGCTGACATATAAGAAATAAGTCATTAAGAAGCCCTTCACCGGGTAGATTTAAGTGGAAGCTATTCTCCATTTTGTGAAAAAGAGAGACCAAGTTCTTCCCCAGTCACTCAGCTTACATGACACCCTGACTTATGTACATTGTGTGACTTTAGACTCATATTTCCATCATCAGGATATGTACATAACATATTTCTGACCATCATGTCCTTGTGCTCAGTAGGAATGTGGCCAGTACCTGGCAGTCAAACAGTTCCATAAAGCAGTGCTGCACCTCTGCCCACCTTCAAAAAAATGATCCTGTTAGTGCATTTTAAACTTCATGACTGATTGCCTTACCCTTTTCTATTCAAACCTACTAATTTGATTGTGTTGAAATGTGTATCCTAGAAAATGCTTTTTCTGGTGGCCATCACCACTGTCCTCAAAATCATGGAACTGGGAATTGTGCTGTTAGGTTTATCTGGTCTTTCTCAAGGGTCATCTGTCTAATCAGATTATCTAATGTTTTCCTTCTGAACATGGTTTAAATGACCTTGAACCAATGTACTCATCTCCCCTTTTCCTCTATGGGGTGGAAACCATGGCAGATAGAGCCCTTACACCCTTGAAGTGCACCGTGTTCTTATGCTCTACCTGATGTGTATGAACCTAGGAAGACCAGTTTATTTCAGTTGCTTTCATTTGAAAAAGGAATGACTCAGTAGCCAAGCAAACCCTTTCTAGATGAAACTGCATTATCTTTTTGTAATCTGTTGTCTCACACCCCCACTGGGAAAAATGCAGTCAAAGGCACTGCAACCACAAATGTGACTGCTGTGGCCACTTGTCCTGCAGTTCATGTCTTCAGTCAGCATTATTGTTTATTTTGAAACTCTATAAGTTGATACACCTTTAGTATATAGCCTTTTGTCTGACTTTTGTTTCCTTCAGCACTGACGGATATACTGATTGGATATGTCTTTTAACACACCAGCCATCAACATCATGAATGTCATAGCAGAGGATTCAAAGTCTTGACATGTATATTTTGGTTCTGTTCACAGCATGATACCAACTCCGCCTCAGTTAGGGAAAGAGCAAGCTAAATGATGTCAGCGGTAGATGATGAGATGTGTATAAGGTACACCTTCATCAGTCACCTTGTGGGGACGGAGGGGGTGCACCTACAGTGATTGTGATCAAGTTGCCAGTGCATGTTTGTATCTAGCCTCCCCAAGGCAGACAGAATGGTCACATTCAAGACTGAGAACCCTTCTGCCTAGGCCTCACCCCTTCTGTACTCGTCAACCTAGATTGTAGAAGGTCTTCTGGCCTCTGCATTGACAACTACTGCTGTTGGATGTGTAGCAACTATTCATGTTTGGAAACCTGCCCTTGTGGTTGTTGGAGTACACTTGTAGAGAACATATCCTGATGTCAGCATTTGGCTAAATGCTGACCTTTCTTAGTTTTGACATTGTGCCTGGTTAAATCTGCTTCCGGCAGCAGTGTCTCATTGCCTTACCTTCAGAGTTCACCTGCTTCTCACTGCCCCCCCCCCCCCCCCCCACACACACACACACAAATATGGTTTATGTAATTGCTGAACTCTTCAGTGCAAGTTGACTGATTAAACCTCTGCCATCTAACAGGCTTAAAAATAATACCTTGAGGGAAGTGGGAGACTCCCATGGGGCTTCATCCTCTGCTCCCACTTAAATAATATAATCTACTCCAAAATCTCACACACTGTCAGTAAAACCACCAGTGGAGCAAAGTCTACCAACTCCATAGTGAAGAGGGAGTACTGCCTCTTCCTTTGTGCCATGGAAAGGGTGCTTTAAGAACTCAGAGGCTCTCATCTACCAGACAAATATGGACTTGAGTCCTCCATCTATGCAGCTCAACCTTTGGAGAGACTTATTGGCTGAGATAGTCATCCATGAACTGGCTTGTGATCCTACCTTCCCCACCTTAAGTGCCTGATTAAGTAAAACAAACTGGTAACCAGTTCCAACAATCCAAAAGAACATGCTGGGATACAGTCTCCAATCCAATAAAGCCACTTTATTCAATGGAAAACACAACAACACGTTGACCTAGGTTTCGTCTGCACACAAGACTTCTTCAGAACAAAGAACAAACTCATTCATAGGTTCATAGGTTCATACTAGGCTGTCTGCCCAAGGGCATTTACAAGCCTAACCCAGAGTTTTTGTGGCTTTCGCCACCCCTTTAGTTTGAAGAAAACTATGCCCATTATTTTCCTGTGCCTCTGTCAAGCTGTGACACTGAGGTAATCCCTGGGGTATATCTGCAATCTCCCATCCATTGGTCAAGATTTCTCTTGAACACGGCCAGCAAGGTGCTCTGCCTCACATGTACCGGGATTTTGTTCCACAGCATAGGGAGTCTCTGGGTGATGAATCTGTCCCTACAGCACGTCCTATTAATAACCGTGTCAAGGTTTAAGTCTCCCACCCTTGTAGTTCTGAGGGATCTAGATTTTTTGAGATGAAGCATGTCCATCAAATCTGGGTTTGACATGGCCTTGTATGTCAGGCACAGGTCACCTCTGAGCAAGCGGTAAGCGACTGAATAGAGTTGGAGTTCTTTCAGTCGGGCAGCATAAGACATATTTTTGAGTCCCTTTATCCTTTTGGTGAGGAACTTTTGGAGCCTTTCCAGCTGCTGCAGATGTCGGGTCAGATACATTCCGAATGGGGCATTGTACTCAATCATTGGTCTGATGAGTGATGGGTACAGGGGGACAATGACCTCCCTTGATCTAGATGTGAATCCCTTCATGACCAGGTGGGCAATGTAGAAGGTCTTCCTAACTGCAATGTGAGTGTCAAATGAAAGGTTACTGTCAACCTAGGTCCCCAGATCCCTGATAACTTCTTCTGTGCTCAGTGGATTGCCACCTATATGGTACCTAGGGGTAACCTTGTTTTTCCCGAAGGGTATGACTATGCATTTCTTGGCGTTTAACTTTAGGCCATGGCTCTGGCACCAGTTATCCGTTTCTGTGAGGCCCTTCTGAAGGATATCTGTGTCAGATGTGTTTTTGACTATGGCGCCAAGTTTGCAGTCATCTGCAAACTTTGTCAGCCATAACCCTCCTGTGTTTGTTTGTACTTCAGAAAAGTAGATGCCGAACAAGAGTGGGCCCAGGACTGAGCCCTGTGGGACACCACTTGTGACAGGCTTTGAGTCTGACATGGCGCCAGCAACTCTGACCCTGTGGGTTCTGTCACTTAGCCAGTTTGCAACCCATCTTGTGATGTATGGGTTTATGTTTAAGCTGATGAGTTTTTCAATGATACCTGAGTGGGGTATTGTGTTGAAAGCCTTTGCCAGGTCGAGGTAGGCTGTATGGACTGCCTTTCCCTCATCAATGGCCTTGGTGACTGTTTCGAAAAAGTCAACCAAGTTTAAAAGGCATGATCTGCCTTTGACAAAGCCAAACTGGGTTGGATCCAAAGTCTGCAAGTTCCCTATGTCTTTGTTTATGAGTTCCATTATGATCCTCTCCATGGCTTTGCAGATCAGGCTTGTCAAGCTGATGGGACGGTAATTACCAGGGTCGGTGGAGGCACCGCCTTTGTGAAGTGGGACCACAGTTGCCGTGCGCCACTCCTTGGGTACATATCATGAGGTGAGGCTGAGATTAAACAGCTGTCCTAACTGCGGGTTTAATTCCTCATTGAGTTCGTGGAGCACACAGCCGGGGACACCATCCGGTCCCATGGATGCTGTGTTTTTCACCTTAGAGAGAGCAGTTCTCACCTGGGCGTTAGAGATGTTTGGGGGGCTACAATCCTCTGGTATAGATATCTCTCCTTTTGGGGGGGAGGGGGCGGAGAAGTTTGCACTGAACTTGTCAGCCAGTATATTGGCAATGTCTGTAGGTTCAGTAATTTTCACATCATTTTGAACTAATTCTGAGCATATCTGGGAGTTTCCTCCCAGGTTTCTAACATAGCTAAAGAAGGCCTTATGATTGTCTTTTGAGTCCTTAGCGATTTTTCTTTCAAAATTTGCCTTGGATGATTTTATGAGAGCTCTTAGTTTTTTACTTATCATGATCAAAGGTGTCTTACCTTTTAAGAATTTTGCTCTATCTTGTAGTAGCTTATTCCTTTTGTTGTAGAGCTTGTTTATGGCTGGGGTCCACCAGACTGGACGCTTGCCTTTGGTACAAAGAATCTTTGTTTTGTTTGGGATTGCCTGATCCATGCAGTCCTGTAGGTGCTGGTAGAAGGCATTTGTAAGTGATTCAGCGGCTTGAGTAATGTTTACCGCCGGCTCAGGGGCCTTAAAAGAGACCACACTAGTCTTTAGAAGTGTGAAGTCGGCTTTTGAGAAGTTCTTCACTGTGATCTTTTTTATCTCAGGTGGGGGCGGGATGAGGACCTCCAGTGAGATTAGTTTATGATCTGATCTCACCAGTGAGGGGTATACTTCCGGTGTTGAACATTTTGATCCCATGTTCGTGATGATGAGATCAAGTATGTTTTCACCTCTTGTGGGGATGGTGACTAGTTGTTCCATGGCATTTGAGTTTATGAACTCCAGGAACCTTTGGGCTAGAGTGTTTGGGCTTGAGTAGTGATCCCAGTCTATATTAGGGTAGTTGAAGTCACCTAGTATGATGGTGTTTGGAGATACATTTATCCCCTCCAGTGTTTTCAGGAAAGCTATGTGAGTTTCCTGAGTTTGAGAGGGTGGCCTGTAACATGCTACAAATTGCAGAGCAGTCTTGCCTATGGTTAATTGCACCTGGATGGTCTCCGATGCATCGTGCGTTGCCACCAACCTTGAGGTGTGGGTGTCCTTGATGAATATAGACACCCCCCCTCCTTTCTTGGTGTTGTCCGGATTTTGGGGCCGGAACGCATGATATGAGGTAAAACCTGATAGTGCTGGGGTGCTCTCAGGAGCCTTGAACCAGGTTTCGGTCACAGCACAGACATCGATGTTCTCCATACTGAGAAGGGCCTCGAGTGCGTGCATCTTGAGGTTGAGACTTCTGGCATTGAGCAGCATCACCCTTAGTTTTTTCCCTTTTTTGTGTTCTAGGGTGGTAGGTTTAGAATTTGAGCCTTGCCTAAAAAAGGCACTATGGGGGTGGCAAGAGCCTTTGCCAATATCCGGAAGGACAGGGGTGACAGGTGCAAGCCGTCCCTTGCGAAGCAGCGTGGCTTGTCCAGCATTTCATCCCAGGCAGACAGACATTGGATCCCCTTTAAATGACACCAGAATTTAAGCCAATTATTAAAGCTGATCATCTTATCTCTGTATTGTGGCATCTGTTTAAATACCCATCCTAATGAATAATAAACCAATAGAAACAATATATTTAAACCACCAATTAATCCCAATACAAGAACTTAAAAGGGGAAATAGCTCATTTTCACATAACCCCTTGAATAAAAAGTCAAAAATCATTTGAATACACATATATAAATTTAGTGCAACATCTGCAAACATTAATAATCACAATCAAATAAAACTCACTTAATTTTAGTTAATTTTTGTGAAAAATATATAAAAAACCTTGTTAAATATATCATAAAAATGTAAGAAATCATATTTAATATATGAATAAAAATAAGATGATATTAAATTCATTAAAAATCATCTACCTAAAATATGTTTTAGTTTTAAAACAGGTGCTATACTGATGGCATCATTAATACCCAGAAAATGGTTTGCATCCAATCTTAACTGCCATTTAAGTTCATCTATATCCAAATGTACATCTAATGTTCTACCTTGTGGGTCAAATCTCACTTGTTGTATTACAAAAAACTTAAATTGATGTCCAGGAAATTCGCACAATGTCTCACCAAAGCGTTAGAACTTTTGGAATGCTGTATAGCCAATATATGTTCCTTAATTCTTTCCCTAAACCGTCTTGACGTTTTCTCTACATAAAATGCCTGGCATAGATCACACTTAGCTGTATATACCACATTTTGCGTCTGACAGTTAAAATGACCATTAACAAAAATATACATATTGATCCTAAAATTGGGCCCCGTTTCCAATATAAACCTACAGGTTTTACATCTCCCACATTTAAAATTGCCAATGGGTCTACCTGCAACACCTAATTTACTACCTTGTCCATGCTGCAGAATTTCTTTGAAGGACCTATCCCTTCTATATACTATTTTAAGGAGACCCCCCCCCCCATTCTTTTTTCTACTTCTCTATCCAATTTTAAAATGTTCCAATTTTTAAACATCATTTGTGCTAACCATTCTGCCTCCATATTATAGATCACTACAAGATGCATCACATCTCTATTCTTTTCATCGTCCTTAGAATTTACATTCTCTCCCAACCTTAAATCATCCTGTGCTAATCTTTTAAAATTCAGTATGGGACTATATATTCCCTGTGTCCTTTCCCGTACTACCTCATCTCTCACTTCCCCACATAAGGTTTTAGGATAACCTCTTTTGATGAACATATCTACCATAAAATCCAATTCCCTATAAAATTCCTGTTCTCGTTTAACCATCCTGGCTGCCCTCACCATCTGCCCCTTTATTATAGACTTCTTCTGGTGGTGAGGGTGCCAACTACTAAAATCTAAATAGGAATTTGAAAATGTATTTATTCTATGTATGGTAGAAATTAAACTTTTTTTTCCTCTTTGTCCACTACTATATTAACATCCAAATATGCAATCATGTCAGAACTAAATTCATGGGTAAACTTCAAAAAAGGTACAGTACTATTAATGTATTTCAAAAAGGCTTCCATTTCATTAACCCCTCCGCTCCAAACCACAAAAATATCATGCAAAGAATCTTGTATATTTTTGTATATGTACCTGAAAAAGGCTATTAAATACAAATTCCTGTTCCCAATATGCCACTATATAATTGGCATATATTGAAGCACATGCGGCACCCATAGCGATGCCTGTTTTTTGCTTATAATAGTGCCCCTCAAAATACAAAAAAATTATTAACTAGCACTGTTTCCATTAAAGTGACAAAAACATTGATTTCATCCTGTTCGTATATCCCAGTTTTTAATAACTGCACTTCAAACCAAACAAGTCCCACTTCATGTGGTATTACGGAGAATAAATTACATACATCCACGGTTAACAAAATATTTTTTTCTGTGATAATAATATTGTTTAATTTATCCAAAAAGTCCCAGGAATCCTTAGTTGTGTAGCCAATTTTTTTAATATCTTTCTGTAAATGATGGTCCAAATACTTACTAATAAAGCAAGTTTTACTTTGCTTCCCATCCACAATTGGCCTAAATTTCACATTATCAAGCCCTTTATGTGTATTTTAGGGATTCTGAAAATACTACTAACCACAGGATTGTGATTATTAAGAAATTTATAATCAGTCTCCGCAATCTGTCCTTGAAACATCATATCTTCTGTCAATAAATCTAACTTCATGTGTGCTATATTAATTTGATTTAAACTACTTTCCTCATAAGAATCATCTTCTAACATGCTCAACATAGCATGAACATAATCGTTTTTATCCACAATCACCACACCATTGCCCTTGTCAGGCTTCATAATACGTATTTCACGATTATTTATTATTTCACTTAATGGCCTAATGTCATCATCTGACATATTAACTTACTTTTTTTCCTGTCATAATCCAAGTTTTTATAAAAGCCCTAATATCCAATTCACAAGCCCTTTCAAAACTTGCTATAATTTGGTTCATAGGCGGATTGAATTTACTCGGTTTTACTAATGTTTGTTTTTCTTGGCTTGAGTTCAAAAAACATAAGTTCAAATTAATTTTTCTAATAAACATTTTTAAATCAATCAATAGTTCTGCCAAATCACCTTTTCTACCCGGGACAAAAGTAGTACATACTGTTTTTGAATAATTATAAATTTTATAATCACCTAAACCATTTGTGACTATCACAGGATTTCTTAACACAACCCAGCCACTGGGGATGCACAAGCCAGTACATTTCTTTGTGCCGGTCCCAAGCCCGGATAAATGGGGAGAGTTGTGTCAGGAAGGGCATCCGGCGTAAAAATTCTGCCACATAACTTATGGTGCGAAAATTTCATATTTCCATACCAGATAGGTCGAGGCCCGGGTTAACAACGACCGCCACCAGTACTGTTAGCCAACAGGGTGCTGGCAGAAATTGGGCTACTGTTGGCCAAAGGAGAAGAGGAGGGCGAAGGCATGCCCGAAGGCAGGAAGAGAGGAGGAAGGTTAGCAGTGTAGCAGTGAGGGTAAGAACTTTGAATGTTGGCAGTATGACTGGTATAGGAAGAGAGCTAGCTGATATGATGGAGAGAAGGAAGGTTGATATATTGTGTGTGCAAGAGACCAGATGGAAGGGAAGTAAGGCCAGGTGTTTAGGAAATGGGTTCAAATTGTTCTATCATGGTGTGGATGGCAGGAGAAATGGGGTAGGGGTTATACTAAAGGAACAATATGCCAAGAGTGTTTTAGACGTGAAGAGAGTGTCTGACAGAGTGATGTTTATGAAGCTCGAAATTGATGGTGTAATGATGAATGTTGTTAGTGCATATGCTCCACAAGTTGGGTGTGCGATGGATGAGAAAGAGAAATTTTGGAGTGAGTTGGATGAAGTTGTGGTGAGTGTACCCAAGGGTGAGAGACTAGTGATTGGAGCAGACTTTAATGGGCATGTTGGTGAAGTGAACAGAGGGGATGAGGAAGTGATTGGGTAGGTATGGTGTTAAGGAGAGGAATGCAGAAGGTCAGATGATTGTGGATTTTGCGAAAAGGATGGACATGGCTGTGGTGAATACGTATTTTAAGAAGAGGGAGGAGCATAGGGTAACATGCAAGAGTGGAGGAAGATGCACACAGGTGGATTATATCCTATGTAGGAGGGCCATTCTGAAGGAGATTGGTGACTGTAACGTGGTGGCAGGGGAAAGTGTAGTTAAGCAGCGTAGAATGGTGGTCTGTAGGATGATGTTGGTGATCAAGAAGAGGAGGAGGAGTGTGAAAGCAGTGCCAAGGATTAAATGGTGGAAGTTAAAAAAGGGTGATTGTGAAGTGGAGTTTAGGGAAGAGTTAAGACAGGCACTGGGAGGCAATGGAGAGTTACCGAATAGCTGGGTAGCTACAGCAGAACTAGTAAGGGAGACTGCTAGAAAGGTGCTTGGTGTGACATCTGGCCAGAGGAAGGAGGACAAGGAGACCTGGTGGTGGAATGAGGAAGTACAGGAGAGTATACAGAGGAAGAGGCTGGCGAAGAAGAAGTGGGATTGTCAAAGAGATGAGGAAAGTAGACATGAGTATAAGGAGATGAGGCGCATGGCAAAGAGAAAGGTGGCGAAAGCTAAGTATAAGGCGTATGGAGAGTTGTATGAGAGATTGGACACTAAAGAGGGAGAAAAGGACCTGTACCGATTGGCTAGACAGAGGGACAGAGCTGGGAAAGATGTGCAGCAAGTAAGGGTGATAAAGGGTAGTGAGGAAAAGGTACTCACAAGAGAGGAGAGTGTGTTGAGTACATGGAAAGAGTATTTTGAGAGGCTAATGAATGAAGAGAATGAGAGAGAGAGAAGGTTGGATGATGTGGGGATAGTGAATCAGGAAGTGAAACAGATAAGCAAGGAGGAAGTAAGGACAGCTATGAAGAGTATGAAGAATGGAAAGGCTGTTGGCCCAGATGACATCCCAATGGAAGCATGGAGGTGCTTAGGAGAAATGGCAGTGGAATTTTTAGCTAGATTGTTTAATGAAATTTTGGAAAGTCAGAGGATGCCTGAGGAGTGGAGAAAAAGTGTTTTGGTACCTATCTTTAAGAATAAGGGTGATGTGCATAGCTGCAGTAACTACAGAGGGATAAAATTGATCAGTCACAGCTTGAAGTTATGGGGAAGAGTAGTAGAAGCTAGGTTAAGAAGGGAGGTGATGATTAGTGATCAACAGTATGGTTTCATGCCAGGAAAGAGCACTACAGATGCGATGTTTGCTCTGAGAGTGTTATTGGAGAAATACAGAGAAGGTCAGAAGGAGTTGCGTTGTGTCTTTGTAGACTTGGAGAAAGCATATGACAGGGTGCCTAGAGACGAGTTGTGGTATTGTATGAGGAAGTCGGGAGTGGCAGAGAAGTATGTAAGAGTGATACAGGATATGTACGAGGGTAGTGTGACAGTGGTGAGGACTGTGGTGGGAGTGACGGATGCATTTAAGGTGGAGATGGGATTACATCAAGGATCAGCTCTGAGTCCTTTCTTATTTGCAGTGGTGATGGACAGGTTGACAGATGAGATCAGACAGGAGGCCCCGTGGACTATGATGTTTGCAGATGACATTGTGATCTGTAGTGAGAGTAGGAATTAGGTTGAGGGGACTCTGGATAGGTGGAGATATGCTCTAGAGAGCAGAGGAATGAAGGTCAGCAGGGCTAAGACAGAATATACGTGTGTAGATGAGAGGGAGGGTAGAGGAATGATGAGGATGCAGGGAGTAGAAGTGGTATGGGTGGACGAGTTTAAGTACTTGGGATCAACAGTTCAGAGTAATGGTGAATGTGAAAGAGAGGTGAAGAAGAGAGTACAGGCAGGGTGGAATGGGTAGAGAAGAGTGTCAGGAGTGATTTGTGACAGACGGGTACCAGTAAGAGTGAAAGGGAAGGTCTACAAGACAGTAGTGAGACCAGCTATGTTATATGGGTTGGAGACAGTGGCGTTGACAAAAAGTCAGGAGTCGGAGCTGGATGTGGCAATGTTAAAGATGTTAAGATTTGCACTCGGTGTGACTAGGATGGATAGGATTAGGAATCAGTATATTAGAGGGTCAGCTCATGTTGGACAGTTTGGAGACAAAGCAAGAGAGACGAGATTGCGTTGGTTTGGACATGTGCTGAGGAGGGATGATGGGTATATTGGGAAAAAGATGCCAAGGATGGAGCTGCCAGGTAAGAGGAAAAGAGGAAGGCCTAAGATAAGGTTTATGGACGTGGTGAGAGAGGACATGCAGGCAGTTGGTGTGACAGAGCAAGATGTAGAGGATAGGAAGAAATTAAAAGAGATGATCTGCTGTGGCGACCCCCAACGGGAAAAGCCAAAAGATGATGATGATGATGACAGGATTTCTTAACACATTTAAATATTCAACATTCAGCTCAGAGCACATAGTGTCATCACCAATAATATCAGTGTAACTGATAGAATCAACCAAATCCCCACCATCAGTATTGCCATTAAAAAATTCATTATTTATACCCTTGTCATTGCAGGTTTGCACAAACATATAAGCCCCATTGTTATGTTCATATGAATAAACACTTAAATTCATGAAATCCATATCACTATTAATATCTATAACGTGTTTGCTCAAAACGGGAAACTTCTAAATCCCCTGTTTTTAACTCGGTCATGGATGCATTTTGCCCCATCGCAAAACCATTATCATTCATATTTAATACATCACAATGACCAAGCCCATTACCAACACTTTGAACAGTCACTTCACCTTGAATACGAGTCAAGGGAACCGAAGAAACATTGTCCTGAACTTGTTGAAGTTCACTTAAAGAAAAAACATTAAAACTAGAAATATTATTCGTAAGGTTTATATCACTATTAACATCAACAGCATGAGTTTGCTCAGAACAGGGAACTTTTGAATCCCTTAATTTTAACTCAGTCATGAACACATTTTGCCTAATCATAAAACCACTGTCATTCCTATTTAACTCTTCACAATAGCCAAGCCTGTTACCGACACTTTTTGCAGTCACTTCATCGTGAATACGAGTCAAGGGAACCCAAGGAACAATGTCCCGAACTTGTTGCAGTTCACATGAAGAAATCACGCCAAAACTAGAACTAAAAATACTGTTCCCCTGCTCTTCAGCCCCAAGCCAGCCTTCACTTTCATCGCAAAGGCTTTCACGCTAACCCATATTATTCATTAAGCCATCACTTACAGCACTTACTTGTGGGGGAAAAAATCCTAAAAATTAAACGTTATTTCACTCCGTATACATTGGCATCCTTCTGCTGATAATTCCATCTCTTCGGTCGGGCTCCTTGCTGCTCGTAGTACATACTGTTCTCTGTTCTCCACAATTGATTTTTCCCCTTTTGCCGTAACATCTCCGAACGTCGGGGTTCCTCACCTAAAGGGATCTCCTCTCGCCTTTTCTGATTATAACTCACTTCCCTTCGCGTCACCACGTCATCACTATGATTGACTCTATCAGATGTTTCACTGGTACGCCTTTTCCCTTTTGAAAAGGGATATACCTTTTCTTGCGCATATTCACCAGTGTCCCGTTTCATTTTCTTTAGTCTCCTTTCGAAAACCACATTACACTGTTGATTGACACTGGTTATAACATTATTATAATTGGTGATGCTCTGTTCGAAAAGGAGGTCGTTGGTAAGAAAGTCATTAATACGTTCCAACGCATACGTATATTCATCAGTTTTCACGTTGTTGTATTTAACCATAATTTTCATCAACTGTACACCAGTTTGGTCGAATAACCGGTGCACTTCATTGAGCATAGGTTCATTCTGTTCCACTCCATTAGGATACCTCCATAGGCGCAAACCACGGTGAACCAACCCCAACTCAATATTTCTTGTTAGGTACCCATTCTCAATTTGTACTTTCTTTAAACTGAACAATTTGGCCTCAAATTGCCTTAAATGATCCCCAAAAGTCAAGTTACCCAGCTCATTGTTATTTATTGTTGTATTAAATTCGGAATTGAAGTTAAAACTATAATTCCTCCACTGCTCACACTTTCTATGAACCTCAGTGCTCATATTGGAGTTTGAGCCCATAGGTCCACTTACAGTCTCAGGGTGGGCAACACTTACTTATTCATGCTGAGTAGGTTGGGTTAAAGGAATTCCCAAACTACCAAATGCACCAAACGTAGTGTGTATATCTGGATTTTGTTTCTGTTTTTCAGCCAAAGACTTTATTTGAGCCGTTTGCTCAATAAGCTGTTGATTGATTTGTTGAAGCAGCTGCAAAATATCACAATTGGATTCCATACCTCCGCGTAACCAAACAACAAAACAAACTGGTAACCAATTCCAACAATCCAAAAGAACACGCTGGGATACAGTCTCCAATCCAATAAAGCCATTTTTTCAGTGGAAAACACAATACCACGTTGACCTAGGTTTCAGTGCCATCAGTATAGCACCTCTTTTAAAACTAAAACATATTTTAGGTAGATGATTTTTAATGAATTTAATAATATCTTATTTTTATTCATATATTAAATATGTTTTCTTACATTTTTATGATATATTTAACAAGTTTTTTTTATATATTCCTATCCCCAAGAAACCATAATACTAGGAGACGTTAATATCGATTGGTCCCTCTACTCCAATCACTCAAATCCTCTCACCATTAACTTACATGGCTTCTCTCAAAACATACTATCTACCACTAGAATTGGGAATGCTCAACAAAAGGAGAGCATCATTGACTGGATTCTTACTAACAAAGCTCCAAATAACTATATTGCAGGGACCCTTCCCAACGACCTTAGTGACCACCTTATTACCTTTATCTTAAAACACAAATGTCCGACCTCAAACTATCCCCAAACCAGGCTGGTTAGGAATAGTAAGAATTTTGTCCCAGAACATTTTCTTGCTGACCTCAAAGCATGTAACTGGTCCATCCTAAAAACTCTCCCCTTAGATGAGAGCGTGTCATATTTCAATGACACTTTCCTCAAGATACTTGACTCTCATGCTCCTAAGAGACTGACTAGGACCAAGGAACGTATCGCACCTTGGCTAACAAAAGATACTAAATCCAAAATTAAACTCCGTGATCAGGCCTGGAATAAATGGAGAACTACCAAAACCCCCCAAGACTGGATCAAGTTTCTTCAGCTTAGAAACTCAACCAAAGTAGCCGTCTTGACTGACAAAAAACAATATTTTTGTCACCTCCAAGATAAACACCATCATAATCCCAAAAAATTCTGGGCTGGTTTCAATCATCTCCGTCATCCGGGAAAATCCACCACCCCTACCCCTGAAAAACTCATGGGTAAAGATCCAGGAGAAATAGCCAACATTTTCAATTCATTTTTTACTGAGACCATCCAGTCTCTCGCCAATCAGCTTACCACTACTCCCTCAACCACAACCTTACCTAATGACCCTTCTCATTCCTCCTTTAACCTACAACCCACATCTACCTCCTATATTCGAACCCTCTTGAAAAAACTCAAACCAACTACCTTAGCGGCTGACCTACTCCCAGCCAATTACTTACAAATAGCATCTGACGCCATTGCCTACCCTGTTTCAATCTTGATCAACCGGTCCATTTCTGAAGCTTCTATCCCCTCAATCTGGAAAATCTCCTATATCATCCCTCTCCATAAAGGGGGATCCTCCACTGACACATCTAACTACAGACCAATAGCTATACTGTCTCCTCTAGCCAAGATCATGGAACGCTGCATTCACAAACAACTCATTACCCATCTTCCTCGTAATAACCTCCTGTCTAACACCCAGCACGGCTTTCGCCCCCATCACAGCACAACCACTGCTCTTCTCTCCTTTGTTGATTCAATCAACCAAAACCGCAATAATAAATTTATTTCCTCTGCGCTTTTTCTCGACCTATCTAAAGCCTTCGATATGGTGAACCACCAACAATTGATACAAACACTGAAAACCTTTCATCTTAGCAAATCAACAATAAGTTGGTTTAATGACTACCTATCTTGTAGAAAGCAGGCAGTCCAGTGGCAAAACAGGCTATCAGACCTACTCCCCACTAATATCGGTGTTCCCCAAGGATCTATTCTCGGTCCCCTTCTCTTTTCCCTATTTATAAACAGTTTACACATGATCATTCCCAAAGCCACCTGCATTCAATACACAGATGACTCCACCCTGATATGCTCGGACGTTTCTCTCGCCAAACTCCAAGTTGCAACCCAAAACTGCTTCTCCTTAGTTGAAAAATGGTTCTCAGGACTAAAGCTTCTACTTAACCCGACCAAAACCAAATTACTTCTATTTTTCCCCACACCAAATACCCCCCAAGGAAAAGAACCACCTAATACTAACACCCCAACCTTCCACGTGTCCTCCGACAATGGAATCATAATCGAACCTGTCTCCCACACCAAACTTCTAGGGGTGGCCATAGATAACAAGCTTAAATTTGATACACATGTCAGTCTGACAATCAAGTCTGTAAACAAAAAACTCGGGTCTATGTATAGAATAAAGAATTTCTTAACCCCGCACACCAAACTAACTATTGCTAGGACCCACCTTCTCTCCACACTCCTCTATGCCTCCCCTGTATTCTCCTTCCTCAACAAGAGGGAACTCAACAAACTATCTACAACTTATAACCACATAGCCAGATTCATAACAGGGATGCCCTATCGGACCCATCACTGCCAAAATCTAAGGACACTGGAATGGTTAGAACTCTCCAACGCTCTCAAACTCAACCAACTCACTGAGGCATTTAAAATAATCAACCATCCAGAAAAAAAACCCTCACTGAACAAAATACTTACCCCTTACTCCAACCTTACATTCCTTAGGTCATCCAAAAGCCTGCTAGTGCAGACCATTAAATCTAACAACTTGGGAGGCGAAGCACTCTATGCCAATTCCATTGGCAAATCCTGGAATGCCCTCCCAAACAACCTAAGACACATGACCTCTCTTCACCAATTCAAAAAACACCTCAAAGACCTACTAAAGTCCCAATGGCTATGCCCTTGCTCTAATCCTGACTAATAGTGAAACTCTCCTGGCCCACTAAAGCCTCTACCTAACCCAAAAACCTTAAGGTTTCTTATTGCAGCCATGTTAGACTAATCTAAGTTAGATCCTTCTAAGTATGTACCTCTTTTAACCATTTGTATAACCTGTGTGTCTGATTTCTCTTTGAATGCAATAATATTTACTCAATCTTCTGATGTTTCTGTTTAACTACCTCTGTTCTCGTGGAGCTTTTCTCCCCGGGCCTCTACTGAAAATGGACATGTATCCAGCTAGACTAGCCCGGTCAACAAATGTAAAATAAAATAAAAATAAATAAATAAAATATTTTTCACAAAAATTAACTAAAATTAAGTGAGTTTTATTTGATTGTGATTATTAATGTTTGCAGATGTTGCACAAAGGATCTAAATTTATATATGTGGATTCAAATGATTTTTGACTTTTTATTCAAGGGGGTTATGTGAAAATGAGCTATTTCCCTTTTACGTTCATGTATTGGGATTAATTGGTGGTTTAAATGTATTGATGTTATGTAGTCCAATCTCACCTACATTCTAACCCGTGGGTTTGGAGCCGAATATCGGCTCCGACTCGGCCAAACTTTTCTAGCTCGAAGTCTTCTATTGGCTGGGCTAAGATGGTATCCCATGCTGCATTGCTCCATATCCCCAGATCTCGTTTGCCGCTCGTGTAGCTCGGACTTGGTGTCACTCTTGGCTGTGGCTAAGTACCCTTTTTCTTCTTCTTGAGAGAATTTGTTACAAACAAAAGCTATTTTAATAATTATTTCTAGTTTGGTGTTTTTTGTGCATAATCTGTAGTGTGATTGTTTTTGTGGTATCCCACTAGCTGTTCCAAGGGGCTAGGTCCGTTTCAGTTAGAGGACCTAGTCTGTCCCCTTACTTGTCCCTGTGTTTATTTTTTCTGTCTAAAACCGTTTAAATTAGAGGTTTTAGTGTCTGTCTTCCTTGTTGTGTGTGCTAGTCTAAAACCGTTTAATTTAGAGGTTTTTAGCCCTAGTCGCCTTAGTGTGTCTCCCTTCTGAGGATTGTTTGTGCAGTTGGTTTGTGATAATTTTGTTCCCGCGCTTAGTGTGGTGTATTTTGTGACTGTAGTTGTTTTTCCAGTCGGTCAGTGACATGATCCTTGTATTGGTATTTATGACTTTTATCAAGATGTCTAAAGATTCCAAGGAGCACAAGCTTTCGGGTTTTAAAAAATGCTCTAAGTGTGGTTATAAGATGTCCATCACAGATGGACATTTGATATGTGATTATTGTCTGGGAGCAGTCCACCTGCAGGAGTCCTGCAGTTTCTGCCATGCTTTTAGTCCCAGCGTGCTTCAAGAAAGAAAGAATAAGTTAATTCTGAAGGGACTCTTGAAACCTTCGTTCGAAGAGGCCATGGATTCTGCTTCCAGTTCAAAATCAAAATCCACAAAATCAAAAAAGAGATCTCCAGCTCCTTCAGTCTCCTTGGAGCCACCGGAGAAAGCAATCAAGCTAGCTTCGACCTCCTCGGCTCCACTGTCCTTGGGGCCGTAGGAAGTGTCGGTGTTGATGGAACCGGCGTCAGCTCCTATTATATTGGTACCTCTTCGGAGCTGATCGCCCAGTACTAGACAAGTGTCACCTGAGAGGAGATCTCGATCTCCCTCCCTCCCTGTCCTCCAAATCCTCCAGGACACTTTCAGATGTAGATGTTGATAGGGTGGTGCAGAGACTCCTTCAGTCACCGGTTTTCGCTAAATTGTTCTCGGCTCTGTCCAAGTCTGCTCCGGAGCCCATCCCGATACCTTCTTCGATTATTCCTCCTCCAAGCGCATCTCTGTCTTTGGAGCCGGAATGCTCCGCTCCATGTGATGTTCCTAGGTCGGTTCCGATGGCTCCTCCGGGCTTATTGGTGCCGACGTCATCTCCGACCTCGTCGGCACCGTCCACTGGGTTCAGGACTCGGGATTCTTCAGTCAGGCCCGAGGGGGACACCTCGGGACACCTCTCGGTTCCTAGTCTCCCGCTCGGTGCCTCGGCTCGGGGAAGCCCGACTCCTGTCGTGGCCTCGGAGGCTGGTCGGTCCTTGGATTCGGGAGGGCCAGCCTTTGAGGCCATGCGGAGTGCATTGTCCAGATGTCGGCTACATCATGCGGGTCGGTCATTCTGTCCCCTACCACTCCGGTGCGGGTCTCTGATCACCACCTATCTGTAGACAGCAGAGCCCCAAGGCCTAGGGATACCCCCACGAGTGATCCCCAAGTTTCTGAGGGCCCCTCAGAGTGTTTGTTTGAGGAGCCCCCTAGAAAGATAATGTGCAAGAAGGAGCACATAGACTCCCAGGATGAGTCTCTCACGTCAGATACTGACCTCGAGGAATCGGGGGGGGGGGGTCCCCCAAGTCATCCTCTGAGGATGTTTCTTTCTCCATATTGAAAAAAAGAGGTGACTGGCCGTCCAGAGCCTCCTCCGAGGAGGAGCCGGTCTTCCTGAAGGCCTTTGGTGCTCAGCCCTCTGCCTCCTGGGTGTCCCCACCCTTCGACGAGCTCCTGGATTTAATTTGTCGGAGGGAGAACCCTGATTCTGTGGAAACCATACCCAGGAGACCCAGTAAATTTCTGTCTGCTCCCCCGGGTAAGGAATTTTTGTCCAAAGGAGTCCCTGTGGATGCCATGGTGGTGGTGGCGGCCACCCAGAAGGAATTAGTCGAGACTTCTTCCTCCGTCCATCCTCCTAACAAGGAGTCTAGGACCATGGACTGGTACAGGAAGCATACCCTTTTGTCAGTAACCTTTACATTACGGTTGCTGAACTACTTATCTCACTTTACTCGGCTCCAGAGAGATCTCCTCAAGGAGCTAGGAGATACTCTCACGGGTAACGTTCCTGAGGCGGTGGCCCAGACGGTTAACGCCCAGATGTCTACCCTCAATTCCATCGTTAACTCCTCCATGCGGCTTATTTCATATGCAGCCGAGGGAGCGAGTTAGGGCAGCAAGCTCAGGAGTCACCCTTAGGAGGCAAGCCTGGATGCGCCTTTGTCATTTCGCGGAGGCCTTCAAGTCTTCATTCACTGACGCCCCCTTTGATGGTTCTTCTTTGTTCAGAACCAAGGTGAAAGACACCCTCACCAGGTACGAGCAGCAGGGAAAAACTCTGTCTGCTGTAGGGGTCTGTTTTTCCCTTCCCTCTAGGCCTTACCCCAAGGCCCAGAGGGGTGGGAAGATGTGGTTCAAAGAGTCACAGAGGTTTTTTCCCGTTGCACAAGGTGAGCCCCCCTCCAGAGGCAGAGGAGGGGGAGGTTATTCAGGGAGATGCCACCCTAGAGGCAGAGGGGGCCCCCACAATTCGGGAGACCGTGATTCCTTTTGCGGCTCTCCCTACCATCGCTCCTGATGGGGAGGCCCGACTGTGCATTTCCGGAGCCAGTCTGGGGTCGAATATCGTTATACCCGGAAGCCTGGCAAACATCTCCCAGGACCGATGGGTATTACGAATAATTTCCGGAGGTTATGCCATCCCTTTTTCATCAGATCCCCCTCCAGTCAGAAAAATCCCGGACGTTCCACCCAGTCAAAGGGATCACGCGGATTCAGAGGTTTCAAAGCTGCTAGGGAAAAGGAGCCATCCAGCATGTCCCCTCAGACCAGATCGGATTAGGGACTTACTCAAAATTCTTTTTGGTGCCGAAAAGAACAGGGGACCTGAGACCCATATTAGATCTCAGCCAACTGAACAACCATGTACAAAAGTCCAAGTCCCGTATGGTCACATTATAGTCAATTCTCCCATTGTTGGGAAAAGAAGTATGGATGTGCTCCATCAACCTCAAGGATACTTACTACCATATCAAAATGGACAGGGCATCCAGGAGTCACCTATGCTTCCGGCTGGGAGCCAGTCATTTTCAGTTTCGAGCCCTGCCCTTTGGTCTCACCACAGCCCCCAGGGTGTTCACCAAGTGTCTGGCGGTAGTGACAGCTCACTTGAGATGTCATGGATTCCAAGTGTTTCTGTATCTGGACGACTGGCTCCTCACCGCCACCACCAGGCATCTACTAATCCAAACCAGGGACGCTACCATCACTCTCTGTCAACAGTTGGGCATAACACTGAACTGGGAAAAATCTGCCTTATTGCCCTCACAGCGTGTCATTTTTATTGGTGCAGAGCTAGACACGGTTCAAATGTGAGCCTTTCTACCACAGGAAAGAATCAGAGTCTTACAGCAACAGGTGCACGCCCTGCTCCCCCTGAAAAGAGCGAAGGCAAGATGGGTTCTCCAACTACTGGGGACTATGGCAGCAACAATTATGTTAGCCCCTCTAGCGAGATTACACATGAGGCTCCTTCAGTGGCTCCTCTTTGCTCAGTGGTCTCTCCAGAGACTTCCACTTTCCCACCCTATTTTTCTCACGCACAGATGCAAACAGGATCTCAGTTGGTGGCTTTGTACCAACAATCCGGACAGGGGAAAACCTTTCGTTTCACCGCCCCCGGTTGCCACGGTGACCACGGACGCCTCCCAGATGGGGTGGGGGAGGCATTATCTTGGCAGGACAGTCCAAGGCACATGGCAAGAGCACGAGATAGATCTGCATATCAACGTCCTAGAGATGAGAGTGGTGCTACTTGCGTTGCAGGCACTTCAGAGCTTTCTACCCCTCGGGACTATTGCAATCCACTCGGACAACATGTCAGTGGTGTAGTATCTGAACAAGCAGGGAGGAACCAGGTCATACCCCCTGTGCAGAGAGGCCATGCAAGTGTGGCAGTGCGCAGTATCTTCCCAACGGTTTCTGGTGGTAACGCAACTTCTGGGGAAGTCCAATGTTATAGCAGACAGGCTGAGCAGAGCTGTTCTGATGCCTTACGAGTGGTCCCTGAACCGTCTAGTTGCAGAACGGATCTTCAGCAGATGGGGTCAGCCTTGCTGCGACCTTTTTGCCAGCCCCCTCAATGCCAAATGCAGCAGCTACTTCACGTTGATCCCCCCACAGGGGGAGTCACCCAGAGACGCTCTAGTCCACGATTGGCCCTCCGCTCTGCTATATGCTTTCCCTTTCTGTCAAAAGTGATTCAGAAAGCGCAATCCTTGGGAAGCAGAATGATTCTGATTGCTCCACACTGGCCTCTTCAAGTTTGGTTCCCCTTTCTCCATCCCTACGTTGTGGACACGCCTTGGATTCTGGACCCACAACCAGACTTACTGACACACATGTCAGGGCAGCTCCACCCCTCTCTGCGGACCCTCCGATTGACAGCCTGGCTACTCCACTTCCATCGTTAGTTAGGCTTCATCACTTTTCACCTGAGGTAGTTCATATTTTATCTTCCTCTCATAAGCCCTCTGCTAGGAAGATTTATTCCAGCAAATGGAGGAGGTTTTCTATTTGGGCTCATACCCAAGGGATTGACCCTTACACAGCTCCAATTGCTTCCATCTTGGAGTGTTTGTCTATGCTTTTTCATCAGGGCTCAGCGTCCGCTACCATTAAAGTCCAGCTGGCAGCGATTTCTAACTTTCATGTTGCTAATGAGCCTAGTCTGGTGGCTCACAGACTCTGTAAGGCTTTCCTGAAGGGCACTCTGTTACTCCATCCTCCTGTCTCGGAACCGATCATGCCCTGGGATTTAAATTTTGTTCTGCAAGCTCTTACTTTGTCACCCTTTGAGCCTGCAGCTACTTGTGACTTAAAATTCTTGACCTGGAAGACTGCCTTTTTAGTAGCCATCACATCAGCCAGACGCATCTCAGATATTCAAGCTCTCTCTATCCAACCCCCATACTTGACCTTTCATAAGGACAGGGTTTCTCTTAGACCAAACCCTTCTTTTCTTCCTAAAGTGGCGTTCATATCTAATCTTAATCAATCTATTGAGTTGCCAGTGTTCTTTCCCCAATTTTCAAACAAGGCAGAATTTAAATTTCATCAGTTGGATGTACACAGACAGTTACGTTTTTACCTGCACAGAACCAAAGATCTCCGAAAATCTGATCAGCTGTTTGTTTCCTTTTCGGAAAACAGAATTGGGTCCTCTGTCTCCAAAATCACCCTATCCAGAGGGATATCAAATTGCATCTCTTTCATTTATTCCTCAGGGGGTAAAGACCTACCGTTTCCAGTCAAGGCTCACTGTACTCGGGCTGTATCTACATCTACAGCCTGTCAGGCCAGATTGTCTATGGATGATATTTGTGCTGCAGCTACCTGCGCATCTCCTCACACCTTTGTTACTCATTACAAGCTGGACGTGGTATCTAGGGGCAGGTCTTTCTTTGGATCCACAGTACTCAGGAGTATCTTCCTCTGAGCCTCCCAGGATTTAGGTGCTGGGGACAATGTCCCACGGGTAAGATGTAGGCGAGACTGGACTACATAACATCAAGAAGTTATGTACTCACCATAACGTTCGATGTATGTAGTCCATCTTGCCTCACATTATTACTTACCCTCCCACCTTCCCCCTTCCTGGAGGATAGGTCTGGGTTTCAGAGCCCTCTTCACCTTTAGTTTATTCTTCCTTACTTGGGTGTTGTTATGCATGAGGTATGAGTGTGGTGTTTGCAGCAAATTAGATCTGGGGATATGGAGCAATGCAGCATGGGATACCATCTTAGCCCAGCCAATAGAAGACTTTGAGCTAGAAAAGTTTGGCCGAGTACACTGGTAAGAATGTGAGGCGAGATGGACTACATACATCGAACGTTATGGTGAGTACATAACATCTTGTTTCTATTGGTTTATTATTCATTAGGGTGGGTATTTAAACAGATTAATGAATTTGTTCTTTGTTCTGAAGAAGTCTTGCGTGCAGACAAAACCTAGGTCAACGTGGTATTGTGTTTTCCATTGCAAAAAGTGGCTTTATTGGATTGGAGGCTGTATCCCAATGTGTTCTTTTGGATTGTTGGAATTGGTTACCAGTTCGTTTTGTTGTTTGGTTACACGGAGGTATAGAATCCATTTCTTATATTTTGGAGCTGCTTCAACAAATCAGTCAACAGCTTATTGAGCATGCAGCTCAAATAAAGTCTTTGGCTGAAAAACAGGAACAAAATCCAGGTATAAACACTACGTTTGGTGCATTTGGTAGTTTGGGAATTCCTTTAACCCAACCTACTCAGCATGGAGAAGTAAGTGTTGCCCACCCTGAGACTATAAGTGGATCTATGGGCTCAAACTCCAATATGAGCACTGAAGTTCATAGAAAGTGTGAGCAGTGGAGAAGTTATAGTTTTAACTTCAATTCTGTATTTAATACAACAATAAATAACAATGAGCCGGGTAACTTGACTTTTGGGGATTGTTTAAGGCAATTTGAGGCCAAATTGTTCAGTTTAAAGAAAGTACAAATCGAGAATGGGTACCTAACAAGAAACATTGAGTTGGGGTTGGTTCCCCGTGGTTTGTGCCTATGGAGGTATCCTAATGGAGTGGAACAGAATGAACCTGTGCTCAATGAAGTGCACCAGTTATTCGACCAAACTGGTGCACAGTTGATGAAAATTATGGTTAAATATAACAACGTGAAAACTGATGAATATATGCATGAGTTGGAATGTATTAATGACTTTCTTACCAAGGACCTCCTTTTCGAACAGAGCATCACCAATTATAATAATCTTATAACCAGTGTCAGTCAACAGTGTAATGTGGTTTTCGAAAGGAAACTAAAGAAAATAAAATGGGACACTGGTGAATATGCACAAGAAAAGGTATATCCCTTTTCGAAAGGGTGTTCGAAAGGGAATAGGCATAGCAGTGAAACATCTGATAGAGTCAATCAGAGTGATGATGTGGTGACGCGAAGGGAAGTGAGTTATAATAAGAAAAGGCGAGAGGAGATCCCTTTAGACGAGGAACCCCGACATTCTGAGAGGTTACGGCAAAAGGGGAAAAGTCAATCGTGGAGAACAGAGAACAGTATGTATTACGAGCAGCAAGGAGCCCGACCGAAGAGATGGAATTACAGCAGAAGGACGCCAATGTATACGGAGTGAAATAATGTTTAATTTTCAGGATTTTTCCCCCCAGAAGTAAGTGCTGTAAATGATGGCTTAATGAATAATATGGGTTAGCGTGAAGGCCTTTGCGATGAAAGCGAGGGCTGGCTTGGGGCTGAAGAGCAGGGGATCAGTATTTTTAGTTCTAGTTTTGGCGTGATTTCTTCATGTGAACTGCAACATGTTCGGGACATTGTTCCTTGGGTTCCCTTGACTCCTATTCAAGATGAAGTGACGGCAAAAAGTGTTGGTAACAGGCTTGGCTATTGTGAAGAGTTAAATAGGAATGACAGTGGTTTTATGATTAGGCAAAATGTGTTCATGACTGAGTTAAAATTAAGGGATTCAAAAGTTCCCTGTTCTGAGCAAACTGATGCTTTTGATGTTAATAGTGATATGAACCTTACAAATAGTATTTTCTAGTTTTAATGTTTTTTCTTCAAGTGAACTGAAGCAGGTTCGGGACAATGTTTCTTTGGTTCCCTTGACTCGTATTCAAGGTGAAGTGACTGTTCAAAGTGTTGGTAATGGGCTTGGTCGTTGTGATGTATTAAATATGAATGATAATGGTTTTGCGATGGGGCAAAATGCGTCCATGACCGAGTTAAAAACAGGGGATTTAGAAGTTCCCCGTTTTGAGCAAACACACGTTATAGATATTAATAGTGATATGGATTTCACGAATTTAAGTGTTTATTCATATAAACATAACAATGGGGCTGATATGTTTGTGCAAACCTGCAATGACAAGGGTATAAATAATGAATTTTTAATGGTAATACTGATGGTGGGGATTTGGTTGATTCTATCAGTTACACTGAAGTTATTGGTGATGACACTATGTGCTCTGAGCTGAATGTTGAATATTTAAATGTGTTAAGAAATCCTGTGATAGTCACAAATAGTTTAGGTGATTATAACATTTATAATTATTCAAAAACAGTATGTACTACGGAGCAGGCGGATTGTTTATCAAAGGGACTTACTTTTGTCCCAGGTAGAAAAGGTGATTTGGCAGAACTATTGATTGATTTAAAAATGTTTATTAGAAAAATGAAGTTGAAATTATGTTTTTTGAACTCAAGCCAAGAAAAGCAAACATTAGTAAAACCGAGTAAATTCAATCTGCCTATGAACCAATTATAGCAAGTTTTGAAAGGGCTTGTGAATTGCATATTAGGGCTTTTTATAAAAACTTGGATTATGCCAGGAAAAAGTAAGTTAATATGTCAGATGATGAAATTAGGGCATTAAGTGAAATAATAAATAATCGTCAAATATGTATTATGAAGCCAGACAAGGGCAGTGGTGTGGTGATTGTGGATAAAAATGATTATGTTCATGCTATGTTGAGCATGTTAGAAGATGATTCTTATGAGGACAGTAGTTTAAATCAAATTAATATAGCACACATGAAGTTAGATTTATTGACGGAAGATATGCTGTTTCAAGGACAGATTGCAGAGACTGATTATAAATTTCTTAATAATCCCAATCCTGTGGTTAGTAGTATTTTCGGAATCCCTAAAATACATAAAGGGCTTGATCATGTGAAATTTAGGCCAATTGTGGATGGGAAGCGAAGTAAAACTTGCTTTATTAGTAAGTATTTGGACCATCATTTACAGAAATGTATTATAAGGACTGAGATTCTCTGGTGGGCAAGGGCCTGTGCCAAGAACAAGGGTTCTTCCCATCATCCTCCTCCCTACCGGGCAAACCATCACCACCGACGCTTCAGACATTGCTTGGGGAGCTCACCTAGCAGGCAAGTGCACCCAAAGTCATTGGGATGCCCAGCACCATCCCTTACACATCAGCCAGAAGGAAATGATGGCAGTACAAACGGCTCTGACATCCTTCTAACCCCATCTCAGGTCAGGCGTTTTCCTTATCAAAACAGACAACACAGTAATGTAGTACATCAACAAATAGGGAGGGACCCAATCTTACCCTCTGTGCAGGCTAGCCATGAACCTCTGGCTGACAGCCTCCTCCATAGGATTACACCTAATAGCTCAGTCCCTACCAGGGATCAATAATACCCTGGCAGACCACTTAAGCAGAAACTTACTGGACCCCCATAAGTGGTAGCTTCACAAAAAAATCTTTTTGGAAGTCGCTCAGGAGTGCGGAACTCCGGAGGTGAATTTCTCTGCTTCGTACCTCAACCACCAACTAAAAAAAATTCTGTACCAAGGAGTATCACCACCTAGTGTGGAAGGTGGAAGCCTTGACCTTCCCCTGGAACTCCTTCTTTCTGTACATATTCCCTTCTCTGCCTCTTATTCCCAACATACTGATCAAGGTAATGGAGGAGAGACCAAAGGCCATCCTCATTGCTCCAGATTGGCCCAGACAACATTGGTACCCCTTGCTGCGCAGCCTGACATCACAGCCTCCCAAGCAGCTTCCCCTGATCTCAGACCTCTTGACTCAGTTGAAGGGGGAAATGCTGCGCCCAGACTTGCAGACTCTCAAACTGTCAGCATGGCTAATACTCTAAAGGCAAACAAGGGGCCCCTGTTAAGCAAACAGGTCCTAGACATTATCACAGAGACCAGAAGGCCCAGCACCAGAAAATCTTACACAGGAAAATGGAAAAGATTCTGCTCCTTGACCCAGTCCAGAGGGGGTAGTTCCTCACATCCTTCTGTCCCTCTTATCCTGGACTGTCTGACGGAGTTACTCAATAGTGGTCTCTCCTTCTCTTCTATTAAAATCCACGCCTCAGCCATTTCAGCTCATTTCGATACAGACCAGCCCCTGTTCTCACATCCTTTGATTAAACAATTCTTCAGAGGGGATTCTAATATCAGACCCCCCAGAAGGCCACCCACGCCAGCCTGGGACCTGAATTATGTTTTGGAAAAACTAAGCTTACCACCCTTCGAACCTGCTGCTTCAGCAGAACTGAAATACCTCTCCTGGAAGACTGCTTTCCTACTAGCTATCACCTCAGCCAGAAGGGTTTCAGAACTTCAGGCACTGATGCCCATTAAGCCCTTCATCATTTTCCATGCAGACAGGGTCTCCCTGAGGACTGTCCCCTCCTTTATGTCCAAGGTCGTATCTATTGTGACTCTCAACCAGGCTATTCATCTACCCACCTTCTTCCCTAACCCTCAAAACAAGTGGGAAAGAATTCTGCACTCACTAGATGTGCACAAACAGCTCAGGTACTACCTGGACCATACTAACCCCCTCAGGAAAACAGACCAACTTCTTGTCAGTTTTGCCCCAGGGGCAGAGGGGAAGCCCATTTCCAAGCAAACCATTTCTAAATAGATATCATACTATATCCATTTCTGCTACAGATTACATGGGAAACCACCCCCTAAGTTTATTTGTACCCATTACACTAGGGCAGCCCTCCACTTCCACAGCATTCCTCAGAGGAGTTCCCACCAGGGACATCTTGGAAGCTGCCACCTGGATCTCTGTCCATACTTTTACAAAGCATTACCATCTACCTCTTTTCTCTTAAGGCTAGGGCAATGTTTGCCTCTGCGGTTCTGCAGGGCTTGCTTACCCATGCCTAGGTCTCTTGACTAATCCTTCCACCCCTCTCCTCAGCTTTGGGAATCCTCCTACAGGTGAGTACTGCAACAGTGAAACATGAAGAACATAGTACAGTTGTGTGCACTTACCATAAATGTAGATGTTTGAGTGTATTCACTGTTGCAGTCCTGGTTTCTCTCCCTCCTTCCCCCTTATATCTTCTTTCCTTACGGAGACATAAGCTTCTTATGGTGGCTTTTAACCACCAGGACCACTTTACCATATTTCCTTGGGCTTCTGACTGGTTAGGGCAAGAACAACTGATGTAATGGTGTCGGCTGCATTGCTTTATAGCACTGACGACCTAATGTCAGTCAACAAGTGACAGCAGCTGACGCAGAAAAACATTGACTCTAGTATTCGGACCGTCCGAGGGCTACCACAGCAGGGATAATCCACAGGTGATGACTGCAACAGTGAATACACTCGAACATCTACATTTATGGTAAGTGCACACAACTGTACTTTCTGCATGCTAGATGGAATTACAGTAATTTGACAGTTCTCACTTCTGCACTCTGAGAGAGTTGGTGTTTAGTTTCAATAGGTAATGGATTATAGTAATGTACACACCTCTCACCGCCGCACATAAAGTAGTAATTTGACAGCTCTCACCTGTGTGCCCTGAGAGAGTTACTATTTAGCCAGAATAGAAAGTACAGTATAGTAATGCACATATCTTCCACCTGTACATGCTAAGTTATAATAAGTAATAATGGGACAGGTTTTCTCTGTGCACCCAGAGAGAGTATTTAGATAGAATGGGTAATGGATTTTAGTAATATACCCTTCCATCCGTGTGTTGTAGGTAAAATGACAATAATGTGACAGCAGTCAACTCTGCACCCTGAGAGAGAGTTAGTATTTGGTTAGATGGCCAGTGGATTATAGTAATATACACACATCCCACCTTTGTATGCGAAGGAATAATAAGTGATAATGTAACAGCTGTTACCCCTGTACACTGCAAGAGTTAGTATTTAGCATAATAGGTAATGGATTATAATAATTTCTACACCTTTCACCTGTGCATGTTAGGTAGAACACAGTAATGTAACAGTGTCACCTGTGAACTGTTAAAGAGTTAGTATTTAGCTAGGGTTGTAGTGATGTATCCAGGTCCCACTCATGTACACTAGGTGACTTGGTAGTTAGATTAGGCTATGTGTTATATTAATGTGCGCCCTAAAAATTGTAGTTGATTAAGTTAGTTTATGAATTGCAGTAATATACTTAGCTGCGGTCTGTAAATGCTGAGGGAATTAGTCATTAATTTAAGTGAAGTGTTTTGAATGTAGTGCTCTCACCAGTGCCACAGCAGAATGACTGACATCATTTAGGCTAACAATTTAAAGTATAAACTATAGTATGCATAGCTTACACCTGTGCTTTTTTGAGAAGTAAAGAAGGATCTTTGCTGAATGAGCATAAACTGCTCTCTCAGGCGTATTTAATTCTTAGAAATGGGTCTTGTTATTATTGTGCGAGGAAACAATATTTTTATATGAGACAAAGCAGTTATTTATAGTTTTAATGTTTGTTCTGCTGCTGCTTGTTAACAATGAGGGATAATATTTTTAATATGAATAATAGCACTTTATATGACTTCTCTTGATGCAGTTAGGATATATATTACTAGGAGCATCGGTGTGGTTGTTCAAGAGTGTGTTTTGAGTATACTTTAAAAGTGTTGTTTGAATATTATGTTTTTAATGCCTGTGTATTATTAAAGTTTAAAAAAATCACGTACAAATTTCTTTCTTAGGTGTTAACTTCCTAAAATTTACCTATGCTAACAACTCAAAAATATCTTTAAAAATAATTTCCTAACCAGTTAGCGCAGGACATCTTCCAGTTACTGGTCACTTTTTAATGTATTAGTAGCTCATTTAAAATAAACTCCTTTTTCAGCATGGTCTCTAATCCCCATCATGCCAGTAGCAGTGCAGACATACAGACCTACCAGTCTTCTTTCATTTAAATATCCATTTTTGTTCCTTTCTCCTTGCATTTGTGTGACAGTAGCCTGCACGACTAGTGGCATATTAAAGTTTGTCTTTTAGATTAATTAAAGTGGGCTAACAATTATGAGCAGAGCCAGATGGCTAAAAGGATGGTGAACAATGAACATTGAACTGTACAAAGAATGTACATCTTTCTTTCATATGAAAAAGATCAATGTTGATGTAAGGCAAATTGTTTTGGCAGCTTTCTTAAATAGCAGTATGAAAGAATCATTCTTCATGAAGGAAACATGAGTGAAGGGGCAAAACAATTGATTATTTTTCAATGCAGAAGGCCAGTGACAGCGTTTTTGGTGCATATGAGTTTGCCAGTGAATAAAGGATATTTACAGCTCTGGATAGGTAACTGGACGGCAGCTACTGCGTCATTAAACAACTTGAGTAAGGAAAGTGCAATGAGCATTGAACAGTTGCCCATTTTTCGACACAAGCTTATCAGATATGAGTAAAGTGTTTTTCTTTTTATTGTTCACATCTAGACAGTAGATGGCCTTACACTGAAAGGTTCCCCAGTTCAGTTCTTGGCTGGAGGGTGCCTTTTTATGGAGTCGGCATGAGCTTTTTCCAGATGCTTTAGTTTTCTCCACATTTGAAAGACATACAGTAGATGGATTGGAGACTTTGAATAGGCCATAGGTGTAAGTGTACATACATTTGACTGTCTCTGTCTGGTATTGAAGATTGACTGCGTAAGGGCTAGCCACCCAATGGTGTGAACATTGGCTTCAGGTGATGGTCACTATTGATGTGGCACTGCAATCCCATGTGCAAAATGGGAAAGAGGGAGTTGATGTCGATTCTAGTGGTACATTGTTCACGTTCCTTCCTTGCATACGTTTGTGCCTAATGTTCCTCATAAGGATCCATGTTGCATTAATATGTCAGATAAAGGTGGATGTCAGCACCCAGATTAAATCCTTTTCCAGCAGTTGAATGTGCCTAGAGGTCTGCATATACAGTGTGCCTCTGGCTGTTAGAGAAAGCCTGGCTATAATAGAATATACTTTGTACCTTGTTTGGTGCCTTTTTTGTTGTTGGAGTAAACAGTTATTCTGCTTTGCTTCATTTATTTTTCTGTTGATTCTTTGGCCCCAGTCATTGACAGTGCTAAGTGGAATTTTTTGTTGTCTCTATTATTCTAGAAATACATAATTTGTATGGTCTTTTACTGTTTCTGATGACATCCCAAAAATACCAAGAAGTGCTGCTGCTGTGGGTTTTCTGTTCTTCCAGATTTCCATCTGTAGTGTCCTCTTGAGATTCTTGCTGCAGATAATCATGATTATTGTGCTGAGTAAAAAGAAAGGGAAAAAAGCTTTAGCTAGAAGACCAATTTCTTTTTAATCCATAAGAAATCAGTACCTCTTTCTCCTTTTCCTTCATATGTTCATAGGTAAGTACTAAGCTATTGGCCCCTGGGGCATATATAAGCCTACCAAAAAGGTTCCCTGGCTTTCGCCACCCAAGAAAATTATTTTCCTGTGCCCCTGTCAAGCAGTGCTGCAGAAGTGATCCCCAGGGTGAATTTTCTATTTCCCATCCAGTCGTCAAGGTTTTTCTTAAAGAGGGCCAATGAGGAGCTTTGCTTGACAGGAATGGGGAGTTTGTTCCAGAGTATAGGGAGTCTCTGGGACAGGAATCTATCTCTCCAGCTTGTTCTGTTTATTGTGGTGAAAAGGTTTAGGTCCATGGAGTGTGTGGTATGGCGCGATTGGTATTTCTTTAAGTGTAGCATGACCAACAGCTCTGGGTTTGACATAGCTTTGTATGTTAGGCAGAGATCGCCGTAGGCACTATGCGACAGAGTCGAGCTGGAGTTTTTTGAGACGGTATGCGTATGGCATCAATTTGAGGCCAATAATCCTCTTAGTGAGGTATTTCTGTGGCCTCTCCAGTTGTTGTAGGTGTCTTGTGAGATACATGCCAAACGGTGCATTGTACTCTATGATTGGTCTAATGAGGGATGAGTAGAGAGGAGCAATAACCTCCTTTTTTCCTAGAGGAGAACCCTTTTGTGATGAGGTGTGCATTGTAGAAGGATTTCCTGACTACTGTGGCGATGTGGTTATCAAAGGAGAGTCTACTATCCACCTGTGTCCCTAGATCTCTTATCACACTTTCAGTGTTTAGTGAGCTACCGCTTGTGTGGTAGTTCATAGGTACCGAGTTTTTCCCAAAGGGGGTGACAGTGCACTTCTTAGCATTGACCTTGAGGCCATGACTTTGACACCAAGCATCTGTCTCTGTGAGGCCCTTTTGTAGAATGTCAACATCATTTGGTGATTCTATTATGGCTCCCAGTTTTCAGTCATCTGCGAACTTTGTTAGCCAAAGACTTTCTGTGTTGGCTTGCACTTCATGCAGTATGCAGCCTGGGATGTTGTCTGGTCCCATGGATGCTGTGTTTTTGGCTTTGGAGAGGGCGGTCTTGTTCATCCATGATTACAGGGGCTTTACATTCTTCTGGTATTAAGATGGGCCCTTTGATGGGTGAGAGGGGTAAAGTTAGAACGGAACCTATCTGCCAGGATGTTGGCAATATCGGTTGGTTCTGTATATTTAGTGCCATTGTGCTGCAGCTCAGAGCAGATTTCAGTGTTGCCATTGAGATTCTTGACATAGCTGTAGAACGCTTTGTGGTTGTCTTTGGAATCAGTGGCAATTTTATTTTCATAACTGGCTTTGGAGGATTTTATGAAGGATCTCAGCTTCTTGCTGAGACTGACCCGGGAGTTCTTCCAATCTTGGGTTTTTACTCTTTTTTGCAACAGCTTCTTCCTTCTGTTATAGAGTTTGTTTATGGAAGGTGACCACTAGATTGGCTTCCTTTTTTTGGAGGATAGTGTCTTGGTTCTGTTGGGGATGGCACGATCTATGCACTCATGTATGTGCTTATACAGTGCATTTGTGTAAGATTCAGCAGTTGTAATTCTGTTATCCATCTGGTGGCTGTCGTGAAGTTTGCCATTTCTGTCTTAAGTAGCATGAAGATGGCTTTGGAGTAGTTTTTGATGGTGGTTTCCTTAATGGGGGTGGGGGGTGGGATGTGGATGTCTAGGGTGATTAGCTTGTGGTCAGATCTGACCAGTGAGGAGTTGAACTCTGGCATGGAATACCAGTTACCCATATTGGTAATGACCAGGTCCAAGATATTGCTGCCCCTGATGAGGGTGTGGACAAGCTGATCCAAGGTGTTGGAGTTTATGAATTCCAAAAAATGTTGAGCGAATGAGTTGGTGCATGAGTAGCTTTCCCAGTTGATAGTGGGGTAGTTGAAATTGCCCATAATTAAGGATTTGGGTTGTACCTTAATATTTTCGAGTATCTTAAGAAATGAAGAGTGGGAATCCTGGGGCATGGTGGGGGATCTGTAACAAGCTACAACATGGATTGCAGTCTTGCCCAGTGATAGTTGCACTTAGATAATTTCGGATGCATTATGTTGTGCAACTAGACTGGAGGTGTGGATATCCTTGATGAATATTGATACGCCTCTGCCTTTATTGCTTCGGTCCAGGTTAGATGGCCGAAAGGTGTGGTATAAATTATAGCCTGGTAATGCAGGGGTGCTCACTGGAGCCTTGAACCAGGTCTCTGTTACTGCACAGATGTTGATGCTCTCCATTTTTAGGATTGCCTCAAGTGAGTGCATTTTGAGGTTTAGACTTCTAGCATTGAGTAGCATTACCCTCAGAGTTTGCTTGCTTGTACCTGTTACTGTGGTGAATTTAGCATTTGAACCTTGCCTATAAAAGGCACTATAGGGTTGGCAAGAGACTTAGCCAGTATCTGGTATCCCAGGGGTGACAAAGCATCGTGGTTTGTCGACCATGTCGTCCCAGGCAGGCAGATGCTGGATTCCCTTAGAATGACACCAGAAACTTAGCCAATTGTTGAAGTCAATCATTTTGTCCTTGTACTGTGGTATCATTCTGAGTGAGGGCAGGATGCGACTCAGGGCTGGGGCCTTGCCTGACTAGGCTACCAGATCCGAGAGCTCCTTCATGTCTCGTTTCATGTAGTCCAGTGAGGTGCGTCCCAGGTCATTCACACCAACATGGACGATGACAGAGTCATAATCATACCTGTTGTAGAGTGACCTGAGTCAGTTAGCAAATGTCAGTAACTGTAACTAATCATTTATGTAAAATAAAATCTACCAAGGAAAGAAAAAATGCAGAGAGAGTCCTGCTGATGTAAAATTAAAATTGGATAAGGGTGAGGTATTGGTGGGGATTTTATTATTTATTTATTTAGTTATTTGCATTTGTTGACTGGGAGAGTCCGACTGGACACAGGTCCATTTTCAGCGGAGGCCCGGGGAGAAAAGCTCCACATTAAGTATTATTTGCATTATACAGTTAAAAAACATAGCATTTAAATATAGACATTAGTCCAGCTAAGGATGCAAGATAAGAATAAAACATAGATGTAAAACCGCTGTAGAACATAGTACAATTTTAAAATATGGTGACATATACTAAACATGGTTACAAATGTATTTGAGATTCATCAGTGAACAATTGATACAAGCTGTTTTTGAGGTACATAACAGCCATTAGCAGTTGTTGCTACAAGAAGTTAGTATTATGTGGTAGGTAGCTGGGAACATGAGTAGGCAAGTTTGCTAAGAGTAGGTTGTTGTTAGGAGCCGAGAGAGGTAGTGGGTGGGTGGAGTGGATGGTATTAGAGGGGGATTGCAAGGGCATATCTGGCAAGTTTTTAAGTGTTATTTTAGTAAGGATTTGAAGTGGGTGCAAGAAGTTACAGAGGTAATTGAGGCTGGGAGGGAGTTCCAGAGTTTGGCTATAGTGCAGGAGAATAATGCTTTTCCAGCAGAGTTAATGGCTCTTGTGACCTGTAGGAGGTTTTTGTGGCTGGATCTTAGTGGTCTCGTGGTTATGTAGGGTTGGAGTAGATTCTGGAGGGATGGGACTTTTAATGGTTGGTTTATTAGTTTGTGGGCGACTGTGAATTGGTACCATTGAAGGAGGTGGGGGAACTCTAGCCAGCCCAGTTCTGCTAGTGAGAGACAGTGGTGAGTACGGTAGGAACCCCCTGTGGCAAATTTGGTGATTTTGTTGTAGCAGGTTTCGCGCTTATTTAGATCGCATTGTCTAAGGTTAGAAAATATTGGAGAGGCGTAGAGTAGGGTAGAGATAAGATGAGAATTTGCTACCAAAATTTTAGCTGCTTTGGCAAGTAGTTGCTGATTTCTATATAATGCTCCTAGTTTTTTGTGCACTTTTTTAATTGTCATGGAAATGTGAATGTCAAAGTTCAGTTTATTGTCTATTTCTACTCCTAGTAATTTAGTGTGTTCTGTAGAATGGATGGTGGTGGTGTCTTTTGCTGTGATGTTAAAGTGAGAGCTGTCTAGGGTAAATTTGGTGGGTTGGAAGATTAATAATTTTGTTTTGTTTGGGTTGAGTATTAGTTGGGCATCGGATAACCAAGTTTCAATAGAAGAAAATGCTTCCTGTGTGACCTTTTGCAGTTCGGGTAGGGAGTGGGCTGTGCAGATGATGGTTGAGTCATCTGCGTATTGTATGAGTGTGCCATGTGTTGTGGCTGAGGCTAGATTTTTGGTGAAAATAGAGAAGAGTAGGGGTCCCAGGATGGACCCTTGGGAAACCCCTATGGAGACTGGTAGTTGGGGGGATAGGCTGTCCTGCCAAACAACTGCTTGTTGGTGGTTAGATAGGTAACTCTGAAACCAGTTGATGACTGGTTGAGAAAAGGATAGGTTATTGAGAATTGAATTGAATTGAAGAGGGATTGACAGAAGGATGCAGGCAAGACCACGCCTCCTCAGCTGCCTATATTATCTGCTGCACAGGAGGATTTCTGCTTGCTGTCTCCTGTTCTCCCTGCCACTACACTACCTAAACATAAGGAGTGTTTTGGAAAGAAAACTCTTTTGGAACTGGGTACTTTGCTTCTCGTTATGATTGTGAAAATGATGTGTATGCATGAATGCTACAGACTGAACAGAAAAAGTAAATACATCTCCCTTGGACATTATTTTCCTAGCATCCAGTGCAAGGACTTATATTTGGTTATATTCCCGTTTCATCTCTGGAGTATTTCCAGTATTTCTGCTGCTCCTTTACTAGGTGATTTTCCATCTGTTATGTTAAGGATGCCTGGGGACCAGATTGTGGTTGGGCAGACACCTGCATCACAGCTTACCATATTATAATGGAAGTTGAGACCCAGTGTTATGGTATCAGAGAATTGGATATCTGTCACCTGGGCATCCAGGGTTTCTACTTTTACCACTAGTGATTATAAAATCTTTGCTGTCTATGTCTGTGGAGTGAGCATGGCTCTGGAAGATCCAACAGGGAAAGGAGCAGTATTTTTTGGCTTGCCGTTCATGGGGGATGAGACTGGTATTCAGCATGGATTGACAGCTCTCAGGAGTGAAACTGGGAGCTTCAGTCCTGATTTGAATTAGCAGAAGTGAGCGCTGGAATATGTTTGAGGCTTTCAGTACCTTACATCATTTCATGTTGGACACGGGTGTGGAGAATGAGTAAGTCTTGAGCCAAAAAAAAAAATCCTTATGACAGCAAGGACCAGACAGTATATTGGATTATGTCGGGGAGTAGGTGGTACTAGGGAATAAGAGGCTGAGAAAGTGCAGCAGCAGTAGTCACAGATTGTCAGCTGTATAGATTGTGGAAAGTAGCACAAGCTTTAGTATTCCTTACTAGCTTTGTAACACAAATGGATAGTCCTAACTGTGTTTCATCTGACTTTGATTTGAATAGTGGGCCTAAACATTGGGAGGAGTCATCTGGAGAGAGGTGCAGGTGAATACGTTATGCTAGCTTCCCTATCCAAAGGTGGAGGATTATAAATTCCACTGCCCAAGCACCAGTTGTAACTTTCCAATTAACTTATGTACTCTGATCACTGAAAATGCTCACCCTCACTGCTGGGCTTGGCATTATAGGCTGGAGTACACTTGCCGACTGATAGAGGAGGAGTGGACTAAGGTCAGCATTATGGAAAAACGACCAACCCCTGGATGATAACTTTCCCTTCTCCCAACCCTCACCACTCACTGCAATCTGCATAAAGAAAGAGGGCTGCAAAAGGTGAATCTTTCTTTGATAATGACTGTTTCCCCCTTTTGAGGTGATTTTTAAATGCTACAGAAGCCAGACAGAATGAGAGGAACAAAGGATCATTCAGAGGGTTGGGGGTGCTGGATATTTGAAGCCATAGAGGAAAGCAAAAAAAGGGCTTCAGTCACTACCAGGCCATTTTCTTCAGGGAGACCTTCGGCTAAAATTAAAAAGTCCTTTGTTTCCTCTTTTTTTATCACATTCTGAGGTAGATAAAGAGTCTGTGGCCAGACAGACTCATTTATATCCATTTTAGTGAGAGACTGCATTTAATGAAAGACAAGTTTAGATGCATTGCCAACAAGTGGGTCTATATTACGAAAGCGAAAATCCGTAAGCATGAATACCTAAATGTCGACCCCTTTACTGCGAACTGTGAAAATCCCGAATGCACTAAATCACAAAAAAAAAATATCGACCTGTAATAGTTGGCCAACCCCACCACCCGCTACATACTACCTACTTACTTAACCCCTCCCTAATCCTAAGGTCAGTAACGACCGCACACTTCCCCTACACACATACACCCAAACAAAATAAATAAAACACATACATGCATTTAAAAAAACCCTACCTCCAACACTATACTAAACCCCACATATGCAACCAACTATGCACCCTCCTTAACCCCTCCCTAACCCTAAGGTCCATAACTACCGCACACTTCTCCAACAGACATATACAAAACAAAATAAATAAACCACATACATGCACTAAACAAAACCCTACCTCCAACACTATACTAAACCCCACATACGCAACCAACTATGCACGCTCCTTAACCCCTCCCTAATACATACACCCAAACAAAATAAATAAAACACATACATACATTTAAAAAACACCTACTTCTAACACAACACTAACTCTTACATACATTACCTATCTAAGCACTTACCTTAACCCAAATCCTAACACTAAATTCCTATCTATCGCACACTTAGCTTATGGAGCTATACCGCAGATGGGCCAACCAAAACAAATTGACATTTTGAACTTTGCGGTTTTGAACTTTTGCGGTTTATGTACTTCGTGCAATACAGGTCGACGTCTTCGTATTCACCTAAAGGAATCTTCGCTCTCGTAATAGGAACCCCCAAGTCACCCCCCCAAAAAAAGAGCACAGTGGCTCTAGCTTGGTGCTTCCAAACCACTGCTTTATTTTCTGTATTTTTTTTTTTTTTTTTTTTTTTTTTTTTTTTTTTTTTGAGCATGTAAACTCTGAATTGTCACCTACTTCTAACACAACACTAACTCTTACATACATTACCTATCTATGCACTTACCTTAACCCATACAGCAGATGGGCCAACCAAAACAAATTGACATTTTGAACTTCACAGTTTTGAACTTTCGTGGTTTACGTACTTCATGCAATACAGGTCGACGTCTTCGTATTCGCCTAAAGGAATCTTCGCTCTCGTAATAGGAACCCCTAAGTCACCCCCCCCCCCAAAAAAAAAAAAAGAGCACAGTGGCTCTAGCTTGGTGCTTCCAAACCACTGCTTTATTTTCTGTATTTTTTTTTTTTGAGGATGTACACTCTGAATTGTCCTAAAAGCCTAATTTGCAACCACCTGCTCCTAAAAAGAGATGAGGATTTGCAACGTCCAAGAGCAGGTAAACTTTGCATATAATTTGTTTGTGAGTTTATTGTTCTGGGATTAACCTAGCTGCTTCTAACAGTCTAAGAAATACTCTTCCAAGCAGCAGAAAGAGTAGGATACTTGACAGGTTTCCCAAGGGGGTGTAAATATCTGGTATCCTATGCATTATTGTGACTGTAGCCACTACATGCACATGGTGAATACTACAAAAAGTTTTAAAACTAAAGGATAACCTAGCACAAGGTATCACTGACTCTAGAAGGAAATGGCAAAACTGTGGCAATGTTAGGAGCTGTTCCATCATTTTAAAAGCATTCCAGTAACTTTCCATTGAAATTGTCTCCTTTCTGTCATAAAACAAACAAAAATGCAGACAAAAAAACAATACTGAAAGAAGCAGCAAGCACTCATAGAAACGTAAATATTAGCAACACCACGGAATCCCTAAGATAGATCTTGCTGTAATGATCAGTAACATTCTCCCCGTTATTTCTGTCAGTGTCACCCTTACTTTTGAAGAAGCTTTACCCATTATTTTTAAGTTAGTCATCTGAGGTAGCATAATTGTCAGAGATAGAGAGAAACAGGTTACACCACAGAAATCTATATGCAGTTCAATTTCAGGGCCGGCTTTAGTTTATTTATTCATTTATTTATTGTCATTTGTTGACTGGGAAAGTGCACTTGGTCAGAAACCCATTTTCAGTGGAGACCTGGGGAGAAAAGCTCCAGGAACATACAAAATATTAACATCATTGTTGCGAATTGTATAGTACATAGAAGATAGAATTAAATTTTGGTACAAACTGACATTACAGTTACGTGCAGACAAACGTTAGAGCTAGAGATAAAAAATTGGTCATAATAAATGTAAAAAAAATGTACAATCAGTCTGGAAATTGGGTAAGTTCAAGTACGAAAAATGCTTTGATCTGACAGAAGGCAGTTCAAGAGTTTGTAGTAGGAAAAAGTTAGTAAGGGAAATAAACTTTGAGTCTTTGAAACAGCTATTGCAAGGGCTAGTAAAGAAGATTCTAGGAAGGAAGCAAGATGTACGTTTTATTTATTTATTTTATTTATTTTACATTTGTTGACCGGGCTAGTCTAGCTGGATATATTTCCATTTTCAGTAGAGGCCCGGGGAGAAAAGCTCCACACAGATATACAGAAGTATAAAAATATTGTTACATGGTAAATAAGGGATTAATAAACAAAAATAAAACATGTAGTTATTACATTCTAGATATAAAAACACTTAAGAAAAGTAGAAGTAAACAGAATATTGCTTAAGAAAGCTAAAACATATATAATACAGTAAGAGTTATGTACAATAGTTCACATCAGGTAGAAGGATTTAAACAATAAGTTGATTAGAGTTTAAATAGTGTCAGTCTTATTTACAAGACTAAGCATTTAAATGTTTGGAAGTTTGGTTAGAAGAGGCAGAAACAGAGGTGAAGAGGGTGGTTAGTCAGGGTTACTACAAGGGCATAGCCAGTGCATTTGGAGGTGTTTTTTAAGTTTTTGTTTAAAGAGTGGCAAGGATGTAATTAGAGTTAGTTCATTGGGTAACAGGTTCCAGTTTTTTCCTGCTGTGTTGGTAAACAGAGAGTCACCAGCTGTATTATTAGACTTTGTTAAGCTAGCAAGGAGTTTGCTAGAAGAACGTAGGGAGTTCAGATTATTATATGGGATTAAGAGTTTTGAGAGTATCGGGGTATTATTGGGTTGGTAAAATATCTTGTGGGCAATTATGAGTTGGGGGATTATTAGATAGTTTTCGAATTCCAGCCAGTCTAGTTGCCTAAGATTAGAACAGTGGTGGGTTCTGAAGGGATTGCCAGTAGCAAATCTGGCAATGTTATTATAGGAAGTTGCTAATTTGTTAAGGTTAGTTTTCTTAAGGTTGGTAAATATAGGTGAAGCATACAGAAGGGTTGAGATTAGATGGGAGTGAGCGATCTTGGCTCTGGCTGTTGAGGTTAAAAAAGGTTTTATTCTATATAAGGAGCCTATTTTTCTGTTGACTATTTTAATGGTGTTGTTTATATGGTAATCAAATGAGAGATTATTGTCAATGGTTATTCCTAAAAGTTTAGTGGTAGAGTCTGGGAAAATAACAGTGCCATTATTTGAAGAGATTGAGAAATCTAAGGGGGAGGACCTAGTAGTGGGTGTGAAGAGAAGGAGTTTTGTTTTTTTGGCATTAAGAAGGAGGCAACATTTGGTAAACCATGTTTTTACAGTGTTGAAAACATTTTGAGTAAGAGAATATAGTTCAGATGGAGAGGTTGCTGAGCATATTAGTGTGGAGTCATCTGCATATTGAATACAGGTGGCTTGAGGAATTGCTACATGGAGATCATTGATAAATAATGAGAAAAGAAGTGGTCCAAGAATGGAGCCCTAAGGGACCCCGATGGTGACAGGTAAAAAGGATGAAATTTGATTTTCCCAGAGGACTGCATGTTGCCTGTTGCTGAGGTATGATCTAAACCATTTAATGGCCAGAGAATCAAAGGAAAGAGATTCAAGAATATTGATTAAGAGGGTATGGTTAACCATGTCGAAAGCTTTAGAGAGGTCAATAAAGAGTGCAGATGAGAGGATGTTTTTGTTGCGGTTTCTATTGATGGTATCTGTGAAGGATAGAAGGGCAGTAGTGGTACTATGCGATGGCCTAAAGCCATGTTGACAGTTTGTTATTAAGTTATGTAGAGAGAGATGATGTAAAAGTTGCTGGTGAATGCATTTTTCCATAATTTTTGCTAAGGGTGATAAGAGAGCAATTGGCCGATAGAGTAATCATTAGAGTTCCCACCTTTATGTAAGGGGATAATGTGGGAGAGTTTCCAAATATCTGGGATGGTTCCTTCTTGGATTGTCCTATTTATGAGGATAGATATAGGGTAGGCAATTACTTTGGCTGCTTTTTGGAGATATTGGGAAGGAAGTTGGTCAGCAGATGGAGTACATGGCTTAAGTTTTTGAATAAATTTATAGATGAGAGAAGTAGAGATGGGTTGTAGTTTGAATTTAGAGAAAGAGTTTGTAGCAAAAAGTAGAAAAAGATTGGATGGTTAACTTTATTCATGGTGGCTTAGTCATATGTATGAATAAAGTTAACCATCCAATCTAGTTTTTCTACTTCTACTTTCTAAGAAGTAAAGGGCTGTATATGGTTTTCTACTACTGGGTGTCATTAAGATCAAATCCCATCTTTGTGCCTAAACTGGTCTCTGAAATTTGTTGTCTTTCTCCTTCCCAAATCAAAAGAACAAGGGTAGAATAATTGTGCATACTCAAGTGTTCACTAACTGCTCATGTTGTGCACTGAAAAGTCTAAACTTGACATAATGTGATGACCTGTTTGTCATTTATAAAATTACGCCAGGTTTAGTCATTTAACAGACATACCATTTCCAAGTGGTTGACTAATTTGTGTTATCTTTTTGTTACGAAAAATAGAAAACAAAAACAAAACTCTGGAGAGTCTAGGGCTCATACAACAGCCAAACATATGCCTGTCGAAAGTGTCTTTAGGATTGTTGCTTGGACTGTTGTTAATACTGTCACTTTCGGCAATATTACAATTGCCAAAAATATTTGACAATATTATTATGGCAATATTACTATTGCCACTGGTGCATCTTATCACAGCCACTGCTGTATCTCATTTAGAGAAGTTGACTGGCTTCAACCCCCTCAACTTCTTCACCTGAATCAACTCTCTCTTGCCCACAAGTTTGTAAACCATCCTCATAAAGTCCTATCACCTTCAAAACGTTCTCCAGCCCTACTGCTCCACTATACCACTACACTCCAGCAGCAAAAGTCTACTTCTAGTGACCAAACCCAAGAAATCATAGGTTGGTAGTAGGCTATTGGCCCTAGGGGCCTATACAAGCCTAGCCATAACAATTCCCTGGCTATTTCTTCCCACAATATTTACTTCCCTGGACCCCTGTCTAGCAGGATGACTGACGTGATCCCCGGAGTGAATTTCCTATCTCCCATCCATTCGTCAAGGTTCCTTTTGAAGAGGCACTCTACTTGACATGTGTATGGGCAGTCTATTCCAGAGTCTGGGGAGTCTCTGGGTCAGGAACCCATCCCTCCAGCATGTTTTGTTCATTGTGATGACACGGTTTAGATCCCTGGTGTATGTGGCTCTGAGGGAATTGGAATTTCTTTAAGTGTAGCACGTCCAACAGCTCTGTGTGTGACATGGCCTTGTATGTTAAGCAGAGATCGCCTCTGAGTAGATGATATGCGACAGAGTATAGCTGGAGTTTTTTTTTAGACATTCAGCATAGGGCATCTGCTTTAGGCCTGTGATCCTTTTAGTGAGGTATTTCTGTGGCCTTTCCAGTTGTTGCAGATGTCTTGAGAGGTACATACCAAACGGGGCATTGTATTCTATAATGGGTCTAATGAAGGATGAGTACAGTGGGACAATGACCTCCTTTTTTCTGGATGAAAAGCCCTTAGTGATGAGGTGTGCCACTTAGAAGGATTTTCTGACTGTTGCGGCGATGTTGTTATCGAAGGTGAGATCACTGTCCACCTGTGTCCCTAAGTCTCTTATCACACTTTCGTGTGTTTAGTGTACTGCCACCTATGTGGTAATTCATGGGTACATGTTTTTTTCCCAAAGGGTATATCTATACTTTTCTTGGCATTGAGCTTGAGCCCATGGCTCTGGCACCAAGCATCTGTATTTGTAAGGCCCTTTTGTAGAATATCCACATCATTTGGGGATTCAATAATGGCTCCCAGTTTGCAGTCATCTGCGAACTTTGTTAGGCAGAGTCCCTTAGTGTTGGCCTGTACTTCAGAGAAGTAGATGCCAAACAAGAGTGGTCCCAGGACTGAACCCTGAGGTACTCTACTTGTCACTTGTCTGGAGCTGGATTTGGAGTCTGCTATGCAGCGAGAGAAGCACTGTTCTCCTGCGTCATATCCAGATTATGGAACAATCTCCTCCCCTCTATAACCACACTACCTTCTTGCAATCACTTCAAGACTGCACTAAAAACTCACATAAAACATTTCTGGTTATACCCATTCACCAATCCTGACTAGTAACCCTCCTTTTTACCTCCCCTTCCTCTCCCCTCCCCTAACCACCGTGCCTCACACCGTCTGATCATTACCTTCCTTCCTCTGCAGGCTCTGGCTCATCCTTTACCCTCCCCTTCCCTCCTCACTCAATCTCTCAGACCTGTTATAACATGCTTAGCTACCTCACTTCATCTCAACTCCAAATACATATCCAACTGACTTATACTTGGCTTCCTCTCACTACCATGTATACTACTCACTCTATCTCCTGTCTTACACATCTATCTTCCCCTTCCATCCCATTAGCCCTTCTAGCTTGTTCCACCTTTGTGTGGAGCTTCTGCTTTATTTCTGCTTGAGTTTAGTGCAATATTTGTATGTAAGATTTAGGTATTGGAGTTTAGAACAGTATCCGGTTGAGCTTAGTACTGTCTGTATATACATTCTACCTTTATTTTTAGGCTCTAGCTAGATATTGGTATATCTTTTCATTACTATGTTTCATAGTGTATGTATAGCTAATGTTTGCTGCAGTATGTGTTATTTGCTAATGTATGTATATTCAGTTGTTCTTCATGTACTCTGCTGCTCATTTATTGTTCTGTGAAGCTTTTCTCCCCGGGCCTCCACTGAAAAAGGACCAGTGTCCAGTTGGAATTTCCTGGTAAACAAATCTAAATAAATAAATAAATAAACATACAGACCAGATGCCCTGCCCAAAGGTAGAGCAAGATTTGTTTAAGCAGTACTGTAGAACATTTAGAACATTCTGTAGATTATCCATGCAGTTTTGGTAAATGAGGCACTTTGCTTGTTAAACCTCTGTGTATATACTGAATTCCTGCAGCTCCGCGCCTTACAGTAAGCAGTATACCACGCATAATGGTAGATGTTCAAATTATATGATCACTGCGGCTGGACAGACTTTGTCATCTTTCCCCTTAGTCCTACACATGTTTGGGCAATTGGTGGTCTTTGTGTATGGTTACATCCATACAGATATATGTTTTACGTGTGTGTGTGTGTGTGTGTGTGTGTGTGTGTGTGTGTGTGTGTGTGTGTGTGTGTGTGTGTGTGTGTGTGCACGCGCTGTTCTGTTGCAGGGAGGGTGGCCTAATGGTTAAGGTATTTGCCCTACAAACACAAGGTGCAGGGTTTGAGTCTCATAAGGGATAATTGGCTAGGCTTAAAATGGCTCGCAAGGGCAGTTAGCCTAGTACTAATCTATGAACCTATGAATGTTAACCCGTTGTGTGTCGGTATGTTTCTGCAATACCCTTATAAGCCTCTTGGTTGGATGCATATTTTAGTGCACTGGTAAATGTTTCATTAGTATGTCTGTTTGTTGTGCTTCAGTGCAAGTTGGTTTAGTCTTCATTAAGAACATTTTTTAGTATACTAGCTCTGTTTGCCACTTCTGAGCACCAGAGGAGAACAGAGTAGGGATATGCAGTACTCTCTTTTATAGTCAGGTCCCTCTAACAATCACATTGTGAGATTGCATCTGCTAACCTGCTGATGAAACAGAGCAGTTTGGAGTAGTGACGTCTTTCTTCAGCTAATCCCTCTTCATATTATAAATGCCTGCAGTAATGATTTTGTTTTTTAAATGGCTGCTGTTGAGATGAGTTTGTGTAGACACACTGAACTGTACTTTGCTTCTGTTTATGCCATACTTATTCTTATGTTCTAAGCACCCGAAAAAGATATTATTTATTAGCACTCTGGTAGTGTAAAGAATGTGGGTGTCGTTTTTATGTATTTATTTATTTATTTTTTGCATGTCTCATTTTTTAATTCTATTATATGCTATCTCACATCTTTTCTTTCTTCTGGACATTACCTCAGGTACATATTTTTTGCCTTATTTGAACTTTCTCACTCCATTTGGTCACTCTGTTTTTGCTTTCCTCATTTTTGTTTACCTACTGAGGATGTTACTGCAAATTGGCATAATTTGGCTTTAACTCTATTTTTTTCTCTCAGATTTCTTTCAGTGGCTATTTGATACATTTAGATGATGCTGAAGTGTTTATTTTATTGCTTGCTTTAAACTTTTAAACATGTTTCTGTAATAGTTTTAATTTGTATTGTATGTGTGCCTTTTATCTAGTAGGTAGCTAGCAACTCTATAAAGATTTTTAGAATAAAAATGCAAGTTGTGATGTTAGTTGTCAAGTCTTGTGTATGTTTATAATGGGTACAGCACATACCTCTCAACCTCTTAACACAAACAGTCTGGACAAATCATGACAGAATGAGGGGATAAAGGGCCAAAAATACAGACAGATTTTAAATATTGCTCTTATAAACTTAGAAAGTTGCTAGAATAACAGGATTGGTCTTAGCATGCATTTTTGTGAAGGATATGAAGTCTGAAACACAAATATACATCATTATTTAGTGACTTCAATCCTTAGATCATCCCAGTGATTTCCCAGAAAATCACAAATTTTATGAGGAACAGATCAAAAGTATGAGTCAAAAATCTGGACATTCTGCAAAAATCTGTACAGTTGAGAGATATGCGCACTATTATGTTTTTGAGTCAAGGTTTTTGCCTGCACCAATTTTAGATAGATTATGTGTTCTGTTGTTATAAATGGGTAACAAAAGGGGCACTTTGTGGTCTGCTTCCCCTGCCTATTCAAAGAAAAAAACTAAAATGTCCCTGTTTGATTGTACGTCATTTTATAATTAGCTCTGTCCGGATTCCTTTAATATTGATGCCTGTCAAGTACAGGTCGTTGAATGCAAAAGTTGTTTTGAGTACTAGATTAATAGAACTTATCACTTGCACATTTAGAAACAATTTTAAAAGCTCGAACACTTTTATATGTAAACAAAACTGTGATTCCATTATGCAAAATGTCATCAATTGACAACACCTACTTTTACTATGCCATTAGCTGCGCACCAGTGGTAGATAATTTTCCTTAAGAGAAGCGTTTGTTAATATACATAACACAGTTCACTGTCATCATTTATTTTCTAGTAATGGTGGTCATCAGTGATTTTTATGCCACTTCAGATGCTGTACATTATGCTTATTTGACACTGATGCAGCTGTTTTAGCTTCACTGGATTGTAAAAATGAGACTAAATTGTGAACTGAGAACATAAGCTGTATATGCCTATAATATAAGGAAGAGCCTTTTAGATGCAGATGACTCCTTGCTCCTGAAAACAAAGAACTGAAATATATCATCTAAAGCAACATCCTGATCAAAAACATTTTATTATAAAAATACTGAGAATAGCACGGTTTTGTACTTAACACAAACGTTTCATCTGAATTGCATAGTCATTTTACAGTAACCTTTACTGAAGCAAAGACTGCATAACCCTTTTACCTGTATTTGCATAAAAAAGCCTTTACCTTTTCCTTTTTTTTTAATTTGTGCTGAAATTTTCACTGGTAACCTTAGTTTCCTAATTACAGTGTTGGGAAAAATCAATAACTGCCCATGCTCAAAATCTGATTCTGATGTCTGGAATAATAAGAGGGGAAAAATCTGATAAGTAGTTGTCAATATTAAAGCCAGCTGAAGGAAGGAGGCTTCGGGCCTTGTAGCAGGTAGAGTGAAACAGCAGAACTAGGTCTCAGAGTCCTTCCAGTATTAAATTTTCAGTAAAATAAAATTACTTGTTTATGAAAACAAAGGCTTTTCCCAGCTCCTTTTCTCTCCTGATCAGCTGATGAAGAGACTAGCAGCTCGCTGCTTTGCTGGCTTGTTAATTTTATCCCCTCTAACAATGATTTCCGATAGCCGGCCTGCTGATTGTGGTAAGGTAAATATCCTTTTTTATTGTTGTGTTGAAGATTCAGCAGAGCTACATCGCAAGAATGTGTAGGTGTATAACACTTCAAAACCTGATGATGTCCGTATTTATATTCCACTGCGTTTGAGTTGAGCATTAACTGTTGACAGTCTTGCATGCAGTATTCCTGGATAGCATTTTCAGTCTCTGGATTTGTAGAACACATCTCTTTCTCTTAAATATTGCAGTTACTGCAGTGGCATTTGGTGGGTGTCTTGCTTCACTGGAATGAATATTAATGAATGAGGTTTCTTCATGTTCTCTCTCGCTCTCTCTCCTTTTTAACTCATCTGATCATGAGAATCTTTCAGAATTGTTAGTTGTAACTAATAGAAGTGTGAAAGAAAAAAATGTTTTTGGTTATTATGGCCTGATACCCGTCTGTCCTTTAAGATGTTCTGTTTGCCTTTTTTTTCTCTGAATTCTGAAAAAAATAAGATACCTAGGAAATGGATTTTGAAATCTGACTGGTGACTTCAGATGCCAGGTTGAATATTTACTGTTTGCTTTTATTCAGATATGCTTTACCAGTGCTTGCTTGCAAAATATGAGCTTTTGTCAGGGAGTGCATTAATTGCTGTACTCATGCTGTAATTATCTTTGATTGAAAGCTTTACTGTTACCTGGAGAAAGGGGTGATTGTGGTTTGCAGCAAAATTGATTTGCAGAAATATTAAGTAGTAGAAATGTTCATTTTTTTCATTACTAAAGTGTAATTTATTAGACTAATTAAAATTATCTATGGCAGTAATTCCCCGAGGACTTTTATTTCCTTTTTATATTTGTGTGTGTGTTTTTTTCGCTGTTAATACTGCAGATTTTTTTCACAACTTTGGATTATATTCAATAAGTATTATTAGATCATAAGACTTTTTTTCTCTAGGTGATTGTTTTTCTTCGCTGTCACTACTAAAGAATATCTGTGTCTTAGATAATGCGTATTTTGCAGGCAAATTTCATTCATATCTGCATATATTCTTTGAAGCTGATTAATCTTTACAGAGTAGGGGCATTTGTCTAGGGCTAGCTTTCGTATATACAGTATTGCTAAGCATAGAGAACTTGGACATGGTCACTGCACTGTAGAACTTTTTGCTGTTTGTGGCTGTAGTACAGTCTTTCCATACCTCTTTCAGTTAAGTACATTCAGCCATCAGATGCAAAAAGCTGTAGTCCTTTTCCCCCTTGTTAGATCTCATAAACAAATATGAAAGGTAATTTGCATAGTGAATTTTTTCATCAGTGTCTTGTACTAGTATTTTCTGAAGCTGTACTATGTATTGTAGTAAACAAATTATTGCCAAGACATCATATGTTGCCTCAAGGGTAGGTTAATGGCTGAAATTTGGTACTTGTGATGTTTGTTAGCTACTGGCAGCTGTTTGTTTTGTATTTTTCAGGTCTGAGTACTGAGCAGGGCATACTGATTCACTGCATGCCATGGTTTTGGTTAGAAGGTGACTGTATAGATTGGTGTTTGCTCCTGAATTTGAAAACCAAAAGTATAATAAATAGTAATTTATGCGATTGTTCCACTTCATGAGCACTTTGTCTTTTCAGGAGCATCCACCTGTAAATATGATCATCATGTGATCACTACTACAGTAACCCTAGCAATATGGATTATACCTAAATAGGATATAGAAGCTGTCTGGCTTCCCCAACTTAAGGGCACCTTCCACACAGGCAAAACCGTTGGTAGCTTGTGTAAAGCTGAAGAATATGAAAGGGTTGGGCTCCAAACCATTCAGTGCTTTCCTATTGCCAAATAGCTCTCCTCTTGCAGGTATTTGAAGACAGATGGTTGGCTAGCTTTTCTCCATTGCTGGACAGATAAGTTCTCTTTGGGGAAAGAAACTTTCACATTGTTAATTTTTTAATAGAAACTCAACTGTTTCTGTGAAATTATTTGTTTTAGGCTTGGAAAGAGTGTTTTATTGAACTTCCACGTGACTTTCAGTCATTTTTTACAATGAAGTGCAACTTGTGCTTTCGCGTAAAACAGTTGATCTGTTGTCATTTTCATTCTTCTTGAATGAATGGATCACGGATCCAATCACCTGATCCAACTTGTCTGCGTACTATAGACTTTGGATCCAACTCTTGAGCTCTTCCCTCTACCCATAATGCCCTAGTCCATCCTGAATACCTCAGATCTCTTTTGCCATCATCGTACTCAGACGCAGGGTCCTTCACTTGAGCGATTACATCAGTAATTTGTAAGATTTTTTTTTTGTTCTCTTTCAGAAATAAGAGAAAGAAAAAAGTGTTTTGATACAGTGTTAAGTTTGTTACTATTTCTACATAGTATTTTACTTACTTTTTTTTATCGTAGTTGGTACTGTCTATCTTACCCGATAACTCAGGGTAGTTCTTGATTACCATTGCTGGTAATTCTTCTTTCCTTTATTTCTAACACTTTTGTAACATATAAAAAAATGATTTCCATCATACTTTAGTTGTTTTTGCTTATCAATTCCCTTTTTATTGTAGGACTGTTGATCTCTACTCTCCTGTCATAGTTAACAAACCGACAGTATTCAAGAAATGCACTTCATTTGGGCATAAAATCCCTAACTCGGATGCCCACAAGGAGTGTATTTTTATTGTCTTGGATCCAACCATCTGGATATTAATTGCAGTACTTGTGCTGCTTTCACTTCCAGGGCTTTGGCTGACAGATGTAGCAAACTTATTTTAAAAGGATTTCTTCCTCCTCCTTCAACATTTACTTCTGGGGCTTAACCCCCCCCCCCCCAGCAAACCTACTAAATGAAAACGCTCTTTGCTGAAGTCCCCTAGGACTTTATCGGAACCACAACCAAAAATTTCAAAGCCTTCAGATCCAATGTCCTCTGACCCAAAGTTTTAATCTTAGAAAAAGACAGCGTAAACTACAATGGAAGTTGAAAGTGGCGTAAAAATACACTGAATGCCAATGAGTCAGGAAGTCAACCTGCAACACCGCCAAAAATTTGAACTGCCACAGCGTCACAAATATGGTACTAAACAAATCTGTAGCTACGGACTCCAGAACCAGAAAATATCAAATTTTATTCCACATAACAATCCAGGTTAAGCGCTTTCACACACAGATCGTGTGCTTCCTCAGAACAATACTTTCCAATGCTTTCATAGCTTAAATAGCAAAATTAGCGCCAAAATTTCTTAAAGCTATAGCGCTATTTAGGTGCAAAAGTCTAAAACCTGTGAATAATGTATACAAATGTTACTTTAACAAAATATACATGAATTTAATAAAATATACATGAATTTAATATTCTACTATATTAAATGTGTGTTCCTAATCACTCAAATACTAAAAATTAATGCATATCAAATATACCATATAAAGCAATACCTATGTATACCATTATAGACTGTATAAAGATTAATTTGAACTAACTAAAACAAGCATACATTTAATACTATATGGCATCTTGGAAATATTACTTTCTTAAACTTCATTGAAAATATATTACTTCATTTAAAAAACATTAAAAAATTCTCCATTTAAAACATGCTTCATTAAAAAATGCATATATACATAAATATTTAAATATATAAGAAACAATATAAAAAACAATACATATATTCCTAATAATACTGGTAGTGTAGAGATGATTAAAACTGTGCTGAGCTAAATAACTGAATTAATAATAAATGCACACAGTCCTCATATTTCTAATATAGGTTTGACTGATATAAATTCATTTATTCCTGGGTGTGTAGTTGCATCAGTCATTATTTGCCAATAGCATTCTCTAAATGCTAGATGCCCTTTGATGTTACCCCCCCTAGGATTAACCTTAACTACTTCTAAAATACAAAACCTAAACTCATGCTCTGCTCCTTTATTCATTATATGCTTTGCTAAAGCATTTTTTTCGTCTTTTTTTCTAATAGAGTATGTGTGTGCATATATCCTTTTCTTAAACTGCTGCTCAGTTTTTCCTATATAATAGGATGGACAGGCACTACATATGGCCAGATATACTATGTATCTGGTATTACAATTTCCCTTCTTTGTAATTAATCTAGTCTTATTATAATTCCCTAACACTATCTCCTTTTCCTCTGTAATATATTGACATTGATTGCATACACCACATTTCTTGGTACTGCCCATGTTGTTGGTCACATTTCGTTTTGAATCATTCTCCAAAAGAGATTTCAAGTTCTGTCCCATTCTATAAACAAACCTAGGCTTTATTCCTAATATTTCTATCATCTCATCATTAGTTAATAATGTATGCCAATGATTTTTGATAATCTCTTCTATCTTTTTACTATATGGAACATATTCTATAACACATGACCTACCATATGTGTTAGCAGTCACTCTGTTCTCTAATTCCACTTATATTACAGAGGAAAAGGAGATAGTGTTAGGGAATTATAATAAGACTAGATTAATTACAAAGAAGGGAAATTGTAATACCAGATACATAGTATATCTGGCCATATGTAGTGCCTGTCCATCCTATTATATAGGAAAAACTGAGCAGCAGTTTAAGAAAAGGATATATGCACACACATACTCTATTAGAAAAAAAGACGAAAAAAATGCTTTAGCAAAGCATATAATGAATAAAGGAGCAGAGCATGAGTTTAGGTTTTGTATTTTAGAAGTAGTTAAGGTTAATCCTAGGGGGGGTAACATCAAAGGGCATCTAGCATTTAGAGAATGCTATTGGCAAATAATGACTGATGCAACTACACACCCAGGAATAAATGAATTTATATCAGTCAAACCTATATTAGAAATATGAGGACTGTGTGCATTTATTATTAATTCAGTTATTTAGCTCAGCACAGTTTTAATCATCTCTACACTACCAGTATTATTAGGAATATATGTATTGTTTTTTATATTGTTTCTTATATATTTAAATATTTATGTATATATGCATTTTTTAATGAAGCATGTTTTAAATGGAGAATTTTTTAATGTTTTTTAAATGAAGTAATATATTTTCAATGAAGTTTAAGAAAGTAATATTTCCAAGATGCCATATAGTATTAAATGTATGCTTGTTTTAGTTAGTTCAAATGAATCTTTATACAGTCTATAATGGTATACATAGGTATTGTTTTATATGGTATATTTGATATGCATTAATTTTTAGTATTTGAGTGATTAGGAACACACATTTAATATAGTAGAATATTAAATTCATGTATATTTTATTAAATTCATGTATATTTTGTTAAAGTAACATTTGTATACATTATTCACAGGTTTTAGACTTTTTCACCTAAATAGCGCTATAGCTTTAAGAAATTTTGGCGCTAATTTTGCTATTTAAGCTATGAAAGCATTGGAAAGTATTGTTCTGAGGAAGCACACGATCTGTGTGTGAAAGCGCTTAACCTGGATTGTTATGTGGAATAAAATTTGATATTTTCTGGTTCTGGAGTCCGTGGCTACAGATTTCTTTAGTACCGTATTTGTGACGCTGTGGCAGTTCAAATTTTTGGCGGTGTTGCAGGTTGACTTCCTGACTCATTGGCGTTCAAAGTTTTAATCTTCAGATGCAAAATGGTCAGATCAGAAAGCTTTGGATCCAGTCGTAATATCAGACAGTCCTATGGCTCCGACTTTGGATCCCAGGCCTTCGGATCCAAAACCTGGCACTTCACACAGCCAAAGAGTTGCTCACCAGAATCTATCCAATCTCTCTTACTCTGCACTGTCCCTTCATGCAGACTCCCACGAAGCATTCTAGGCCACATTCCACCACAGCCTTCAGGTCCTACAGTAGTCTGTCAGAAGTGGATGTAGATAGGATGAAAATTTCTCAGTGCTCAGACCCAGATGGGGGTCTCTATCCCTGTTGGAGCCATGAGTCTTCCAACCACTTATCACGCAATACTGTCCCGTTTTCCGATCCATCCTGCAGTTTCAAAGCCCCAGGATCTAATAGCCCTAGAGGTCTGGATTCAGATCTGAAGAAAATCACTTTTTTGACTCCAATAGAATCCCTGATGAGTTCTGCTCTTATACCTTTGGATCAGAACAGGTCCTGAAGCCAAAGTATTTGCATTGGATCCTTGGGGCTGGGATGTTATCAGATCTGTCTTTGCCTCTTAGAGCCTCAGCACTGGACAGCTCGAGTCTGGTTCCATCCTCAAGGCACGGATCCATTAGGAGTCATGATCTATCTGTACTGGAAGTTTCAGCTCCAGTGTGGGCAGCCACAGCTTCTCTGGGCCCATCTGCCTTTGAGGTTTTGGAATGGGCTTTTTCTCTTTCTACAGAACCAGTCTCTCACCCCTCTGATCCATTCCCTGTGCCCTCCTTGGTTCTGAGCTCTGAGTCGGTCAGGCCTACTCTGCAAGGACAGTCAGTACCATCTAGCTTCTAATCAGTTTCTGAAGAGGAACTCCCCCTCTCTTCAGATACCTCCTGTGAACATCCCCAGGAGGAGATTCATCAGAAGACATCTTGCAAGAGGAGGCACATAGATTCTCTGCTGGAATGGAAGGAGCGAAATACTGTTGACCTCATTCCGAGACAACCTGGCAAATTCTTAGCTCCTTCTAAGGATAGACTCCACTGGAGCAAAGGAGTCTCAGTATGCTATAGTGGTAGTGACAGCCACATAAAAGAGCTCTGTTCTGCTAGCTATTTCTGTTCATCCGCCAGAGAGTCTAGCACTCTTGACAGTTTTGGAAAGCAAGTTTTTGCCTCCGCGACCTTCTCCTTGTGGTCTGTTATCTATCTGGCACATTTCACAAGACTACAGAGAGATTTGACTAAGGAACTATCAAATTCTATCATCGAGTCTGTCTGCATCACATTTCAAAAGATCATCCTCAAAACTGGCCACTCTTTTGTCAATTTCTAGTGCTTCCATGAGGTTGATCTCTCACGCACCTGAAGGCACGTCACAGACTGCTGGTTCAGGCATTGCCATGAAGAGACATGCCTGGTTGCGACTGTGTGACTTTGCAGAACCTTTCAAGACATCTGTCATCAACACTTCCTTTGATGGTACATCCTTATTTGGTCCATCAGTAAAAGAAATGCTTACCCGCAGAGAACAAGAAGGGAAAACTTTATCTGCCATGGGAATCAAGTTTTCTACCCCTCAATGAACCTTTTCTAGGAATCAAAGAGGCGATTAGAAAATGTGGTTCCACAAATGTCAGGAACTTTTCCAATATCCGAGCGGGGACATTTTCTTCAAAGGCCAAGTAGGCAATTCCAATGGTAGATGTCACTCTGGAGGCAGAGGAGGCCTGCAAAATCAGGATTTCCACAATTCCTTTCCAAACAGACCCTTCCAGTGCTCCTGAAGTGCAACCTGACTGTCCACCTCTGGAGGTAGATGGGGACAATTGTCCTTGCACCCAGACGCCTGGGCAAATATAACAGAAGATTCATGGGTGCTAAGAATAATATTCAGGTGTTATTCCATTGTATTTTTCCAACTCCCTATCTATAAAAGAAAGAAGCTTCCTGACATACCTCCCAGTCGGAGGAAGGCAGGAGCACAAGAGATTCAAAACCTGCTAGACAAAAAGAGTCATCCAAGAGGTCCCACCAGATCAAATAAGATTCAGAACTTACTCACTTTTGTCTTTAGTGCCCAAAAAGACAGGGGTCCTCATATCTGTTTTGGATTTGAATAGACTGAATCAGTATGTAAAAAAGTCAACATTTTGAATGGTCACAGTACAGTCCATTCTGCCATTTCTTCCCAGGGATGATTGAATGTGCTCTGTAGATCTTCAGGATGCATACTATCATATCAAAGTAGACAGATGCTCCAGAGGACATTTGCACTTTTGGCTGAGAGCCAGTCACTACCAATTCAGAGGCCTGCCTTTGGGACTCACCACAGCCCCCAAGGTGTTTACCAAATGTATGGCAGTATGGCAGTGGTGACAGCTCACTTGAGACTTAAAGGATTATGAGTGTTGCCATATCTAGACGATTGGCTCCTTACCATACCCTCTATGCATCTTCTTTAACAGTCCAGGGACTGTTTGCTCCAGATTTTTCAGTCACTGGGAATAATGCTCCAGAGCCTGGAGTTTATTGGTGCACATCTGAACACAATAACTCATATTGTTCCTTACCAACTTATTGTATCAACATGCTTAGATTTCAGGTTCATCAGATCCTTTCCTGTCCATCTTCTCCAGCCAGAATAATTTTTTAAGCACTAGGATCTATGACAGCAGCAATAGTATTGCTTCTGTTAGCACAATACTATATGCATGTTCTTCACTGGACTCTAGCTGTTCAATGATCTATTTTTCAACAACCCCTGTCCTTTCCAGTCAAGTTTGCATAGATTTGCAAACACCACATCCATTGGTGGATCCAGTCAGACAACTTTTATCTTGGTCGACCCATTGTTCTACCACCCCCCCCCCGACCATGGTGACTATGGACGCTTCCCGGTTGAGATGGGGGTGCATTTCTTGGGAAGTACTGTCCAAGGCACATGGTCCCCCCAAGAGACCATTTTGCATATCAATGTACTGGAGATGAAAGCAGTCCTTTTAGAGTTGCAGGAATTCCAAGATGCTCTTTCTCTAGGAACTATTGAAATTCAGACAGAACAACAATTTGTTTGTTGTCGGTACATCAACAAACAAGGAGGAACCCACTGTTACCCTCTTTGCAGAGAGGCTATGAGAGTGTGACAGTGGGCCATCTCCACAAACTGCATTCTGGTTGCAAAGCACATCCCAGGGAAGATGAATATGTTAGAGGACAAATTAAGCAGGTCCATTCTGATGCCTCACATGTGGTCTCTCAGTCAATCTGGGGTGGAAGAGATTCCCCATCAATGAGGCCAACCTTGCTGCGATCTCTTTCACTCCCCCACAACAGCAAGTGCAACATGTATTTTGCCCTGATCCCCCCTCAGGGGGGAGTCACTGAGAGATGCTGTAGCCCACATTTGGCCATCTGGTCTCCTTTATGGGTATCCTCTACTTCCCTTGATTCCCAAATTTCTACATAAAACAACCCGGTTGAAGAGCTCAGACATCCTTATTGCCCCCTACTGGCCTTAACAGGTGTGGTTCCTCTTCCTTTGTTCTCATCTTCATTATCCTCCATGGATACAGGACCCAACTCCAAATCTCCTCTCACATCCTTTTCAGGGAGGAGTCATCCCAATATCCAGGCCCTCTAACTGACCGCATGGTTTCTGCACTTCCATTAATTGTCAAACAATCCAGGCTTTCTTCCCCAGTTCGCACAGTTATATTATCCTCGCAAAGCAATTCCACCAACAAAGTTTACAAGAACAGGGAGACAAGATTTTCCCTTTGGGCATTGAAACATGAAGTTGACTCATTTCTGCCCCATTTTCTGCTGTTCTTCAAATTTTAGCTGTCCTTTTTAAAGAGGGAGCTAGTTTGTCTATGGTTAAACTGAAACTGGCAGCCACTTCAAACTTTCATATAGGAAAACAGAAATTATTCTTTGGCTTCTTCCAAATAATGTAAAGCAATTCTAAAAGGAAATTTTCTCCTTAGGCTACCAATAAGGGATCCTTCATTTCCCTGAAATCTGACTGTCGTACTGCAAGGGCTGACTCAAAAACACTTTGAACCTTCAGCAAATATTGATCTAAAATTTCTTTCATGGAAAACATCCTTTTTAATAGCTGTCACTTCTGTAAAAAGAATTTCTGAACTCCATACTGTCTCATCAAAGACTGCCTACATTATGTTCCATAAAGATAAGGTTACTTTACGAACAAACCCATATTTTTCACCTGGAGTGGCTTCTGAGTCTAACATTAACTAATCCATTCATTTACTGGTTTTCTTTCCAGATTTTTGAAACAAAGGAGAATACACGATACATCTTCTAGAGGTGCACAGGCAAAAATGTTTTTATCTACAAAGAGCAAAACAAATTAGAAAATCAGGTCAGCTATTTGTTTCCTTCTCACCAAAAGACTGGGTTATCCAATTTCTAAAGTTAAATTAGCTAAATAGATTATAGATTGCAATTCTTGGAGCTATTCTCAACAACACATCTCCATACCAAGACCACCCAAAGCCCACTGAACTAGATCCACTGCCACTTCATCTGCCTTCTGGTCAAGAACCTCTGTTGATGATATTTGTGTAGCAGTCACTTGGTCCAATGCTCATACCTTTGTTACTCATTACAAATTGGATCTAATATCCAGAAGTAGAGCTACCTTTGGCTCAGTGGATGTTCTTCGTATTTCACTGTTGCAGTCATTACATTTGGGTTATCTGCTTGCAGCTAGCCCTCAGTCGGCCTGATTAACAAAGTCTTGGGTCCTGCGTCAGTTGCTGTCCCTTCTTCCATGTTGTCAGGACGTCAGGGGTATAAAACATGCAGCTGACACCATTACATCAGTCTTTCTTGCCGTGTGGTGCCCGAAGCAGAAGCAGTTCGCAAGTGCCGGTCGGCCGACTCCTGAAATTTTTGTTTTCGAGTTTCAGAACTGAAGTCTTCAACTAAAAGCTAAGTACCCCATTGGGGAAACTTTTTCTTGCTCTTAACTGATGTCAGTAAAAGTAAATAATTGCATTACTTGTGGAAAGCAAATACCTCATAAAGATTTTCATTCGTACTGTATTCCTTGCCTAGACCCTGACCACGATGTACCTCACTATCGGTTTTGTGCCTTATTTAAACCATGAACTATCTGTCGTCAGTATATCTACGCTTCTAAATATTTTGGTGCTCGGTTCAATTATCCTGATATGTCTTCAGTCAGCTTTCCGACTACCGACATTCTGAAAAAACACAAAGATTAAGACAGAGACAGGCCGCTTAGGTCCAAAACTGCTAATGACGCTTGTCCTAAGCCAGTCGCCAGTTCACCGGTACTCAGTGAGGTGCTTTCACAGCCCCTGATACCAGCTCCTTCTGATTCACAGGCCTCTACTGAGACCCATTTGGTGTCCGGTATGCCGCAAGATGCTTCAACTGTGGAACCTGTGGATGTCTCTACCTTGGATGGGTCTGGAGCCGCTGTGCAGGCACCGGCATCTGAGGGTGTATTCAGGCCTACCGTCTTGCGTATTAAACCGACGCCATCTTCTTCTTCAAGGCCTAAATCTCGAACCATGCCTAAAAAAATTACACCCAGACCACATGGTCAGGCCTCTATGCCTAAAAAACAGATGATAAGAATGGCTGAAGACCTTATTACTCTAATCAGGGGAAGCCAGCCTCCCGCCTCTAAGAGACCTAGGACTGAGTTTGTTTATGATACTTCTGACCAGGATTCTGAAATTTCTGTTTCCTCTGATGACCAGGATTTACCCTTATCTACCTATGAGGGTTCTGATGCTGAGGACTCCATTCCCTCTGCTTCCCCCCAGAGGATTTCTCTTTTGGTGAAACCTTGCATACTCTCAGGGAGCATTTTCGTTGGGAAAGTCAGGATTTCTCTGATTCTTAGAAGAGGCTTAGTGATTTGTTACTCTTGCCCCAGCACAGGCCTTTAGCCATACCTCCTGTACTAGACATTGTTGATGATGCATTTGCAGAATCTGGCTTGGCCCCTTACTCTTTACCTCCTGCTCTCAGGAAACCTGATAGATACTACAGGGTCTCTGACTCTCTCAAATTCCTTTTCATAAATCCTACTGCGGATCCTGAGACCATTTCACAGGGGCGCCAGGGCATTAAAGCTACTACTGCCAAAATTCCTGCCCCCTCTGATAGAGACTCCAGGGCGCTGGATAGATGGGGTAAGAAGGTATATACTTCTGCAACTTTGGCCATTAGGGCTTTAAACTGGCAGTTTCATATGTTGAAGTACCAGCAGCATATTATTGGATTACTTAAACAGAAAATGATGTTGATTCTTGATTGTGCTGAAAATAAGGATTTACAGGATTTATTGCATTCAGCTGAACAGGTTGGAAAACATACTTTGTAATGTGGTTTTGACTCTTTAGAGGCATCTTGCAGGGCTGCTCTAACTGGGTCTGTACGTAGAAGTCATGCTTGGCTTAAGGAGCAATCTGTACCAGATCATGTTAAAACAAAATTACTGGATGCTCTCCTAAACCAGGACCGCCTGTTTGGCAACAAGGCAGAAGAAGTTCTTAAAAAGATGGAAGAAAAGGCTAAATCTATACAAACTGTTAAAGATTTTTTACAAGTACAACCTCCAAGATTTATTAGGCATTGGCCTTCCAAGAATTGGTCCTTTCCTGCCTCTTCCAGACCTTCTCAGTCCAAATCCAGATCCAGCAGAGCTCCCAGGCTGCAGTCCCAGTGTACATACAGGACTAAGCAGTGGGGGGGGGCCTCCACTTCCAAATCTGGGAGTAATAAGACTCCCCCTATGGTAAACTGTCTCAGTGACTCCCTTTTAAAATTTCCAAGCACTTATCAACTGACTGCCCCTTTGGGGGTGAAAGATTGCTCTTCATGCAAAGAACTGGGAACTCATTACCCAGTACAAATGGGTTTTAAATATAGTGTCCCAGGGATACAGATTTCACTTCTACACATTGCCAACAAACACCAAACGGGTGGCCAGACCTACCCCCAAATCAGTGGGCAGAGGACCAAAACCAAATACTTTCTCTCTTAAGCATGGGGGGGGGGCTATTCAATTGGTACTAGAACAGGAAAAGGGACAAGGTTTCTACTCAACACTTTTCCTGGTACCCAGAAAAGACAAATCATGGAGTCTTATCCTGGACCTGTCTACTCTTAACACCCTTTTGGAGATTCCAAAATTCAAAATGCTGACTCTTCACCAGTTGTTTCCTATGCTAGGCAAAGATGCCTGGTTGGCAACACTAGATTTAAAAGAAGCATACCTGCACATCCCAATCAGGGAATCTTGCAGAAGATACCTATGATTCAAAGCAGGCTACACGCACTATCAGTTCTCTGCACTGCCATTTGGCTTATCTACTGCGCCCAGGGTATTCACAAAGTACCTAACTCCAGTTATTGCATTTTGCAAGCAAAGAAATATTCAAATATACCCATACCTGGACGATTGTTTAATTCAGGCAGAAAGCCAGGACATACTTTTGAATCATCTGGCCTTTGTACAAAGGGTTCTAACTTGTCTGGGGTACACCATAAATGAAAAGAAATGACACCTGGTACCCTATCAACAAATTATATTCCTGGGAGTAAGCTTGAATACAACTTCCCAGATGGCTTTGCTCACGCCAGGGAAACAAATTCATTTAACAACTCACATCAAACAAGTGGCCACAAAAACCCTGCTATCTGCAAGACAAATACTGCAAGCCTTGGGGTTCATGGCCTCCTGCATTCTTCTAATTCCATATGCAAGACTACATATGAGGAAACTACAATGGTATCTAAAAAGCCTATGGTGTCAACATTCTCAGGATCTAGAAGCAATGATTCCTATCATACCTTGCATACGTCTAGAGTTCCTTTGGTGGGCAGAGGCCTGCACCAAAACAAGGGACTACCTTTAACACCACCCCCTGCTGCCCAAACCCTGACAACAAATGCATCAGACTGTGCATGGGGGGCTCACCTGGCAGGGAAGTGCATTCAGGGCAAATGGAACCCAAGTCAAATGCACCTGCATATCAATCAAAAAGAAATGTTAGCTGTACAGAGTGCTCTGTCAGCCTTCAAGGACCACATTCTTCCAGGACAATTAATGGTAAAGGCGGACAACACCACTGTTATGTGGTACATAAACAAGCAGGGGGGTACACATTCTTAACCCCTGCAGGCTAGCCATGGCATTGTGGAACACAGCCTTGAGCTACCAAGTGCACCTACAAGCTCAATTCCTGCCAGGAAAATTAAATACACTGGCAGACAGACTACGCAGAAACCTCATGGACCCACACTATTGGAAATTGGAACCAAGGATTTTCAACATGTTGACAGGCAAATGGGGGAGCCCAGATATAGACCTGTTTGCCTCTCCCCAGAACTATCAGTTAGACAAATTTTGCACAAGGACTCCTCACAAACAAGCCTGGAAAGTGGATGCTCTGTCCTTCAGCTGGAAAACCTATCAGTCTATGCCTTCCCTCCTCTGCCTCTGTTCTCCAAAGTACTAGTAAAAATCAAACGGGACAAACCAGGGATGATTTTGATTGCACCAGACTGGCCACGCCAACACTGGTACCCACTCCTGCACAGTGTGTGACGGTTCTCCCCATGGCACCTGCCTCAGACACCTTCCCTGTTGTCTTAGCAGGAGAACCAGATTCTGCACCCTCAGCTTCTAACACTGAACCTAGCAGCCTGGCTAATTACCTAATTTCTCCTTTACCATCCCTCAGTTAATCTGTGATGGATATCATTGCAGAGGCCTAGTACTAGAAAATATTATGCTGAAAAATGGAAAGGATTCTGTGCCTGGAACAAATCTCAAGGGATGAGCACAGCAGCACCCAATTTACCTCAGATTTTACAATACTTAACTGAGATGCTTCACAAGGGCCTTTTTCCTCCATCAAAATTCACGCCTCAGCCATTTCAGCTCATTATAACACAGAACCTCGTCTCTTCTCTCATCCACTGCTCAAGCAGATGTTCTTCATTCCACATTGCTGCAGTCCTAACAATAGGGTAGTCCGCTGTCCAGTCGGCCCGAATACCAAAGTATATGGCTGACGTCGGTCAGGGCGCATTAGACTGACGTCAGTACGTCAGGGTACTAATGCGCATGACCGACGTCATATCCTCAGTCTTTTTTGCCGCATGGTCCGATGCAGAAGCAATTTTGCGAGTGCAGGTTGGCGTTCTGAAATTTTCTGAAGTCGGAGTTTCAGACCGAATCAAAGTTGGCTAAGTACCCCGTTGGGGAACATTTTGGTTTTTTCTTGCCTCAGTATTCAACCGGATGTCAGAAAAAGTGAATAACTGTATTCCTTGTTTAGGGCCTGAGCACGACGTTGTTGGATGCCGCTCTTGTGCTAGATTTAACAAACGCACTATTAAGAGACGGTTAGACTGTGCCAGGTTAGTGTTTGGGAAGCGTTGTAATTATAAAATGCCGTCGGATGCTCCGACGCCCGCTTCGTCCAAAAAGCGCAAGGACAAAACAGTGAAGCCTAGGGTTGATGAACCGGCAGTCCCACACGTCGGTTCTTTAGAAGGCTCAGTGGAGCCAGAGGTTTTGCCAGGAGTTTCTTTGGAGTCTCAGGCAGAGACTTTACTGTTGCAGGATGTGCCTTCTCAGGAGGTAGGCCAGGCTGAGGGGGCTTCTCCGGTAACTGTTCTTCCCTCTCTTCCCAAGGTAGTTAGAGCCTCTCCTTCTGTTTCCAAAACTTCCTTGAGAGGTAGGCCAAGTTTAGCTTCAGTGGGGGCTTCTCCTAGCACTTCAGGTTCTGTGCCTAAGAAACATATGCTTAAAATGGCGGAAGATTTGATTACTCTGATTAGAGGTTCTATGCCCCCTCCTGATAAGAGGCCTAGGGTGGAACCTGAGTTTGAGTTTGAACAGTGTTCAGAGGCTTCTGAGTCTTCTGCGGAAGACTTGCAGGAGTATCCTCCTTATTCTGATTCTGATGTGGATGATTCCACTCCTACAGCTTCTCCTCCTGAGGATTTCTCATTTTCAGAGACTCTGCATTCCATGAGGGAGCACTTTAAATGGGAAGGCCAAGATTACTCTGATTCTAGGAAAAGGCTTAGGGAATTCTTGTTTTTACCCCAGCATAGGCCCTTAGCTATCCCTCCTGTGTTGAATGTGGTAGAAGATGTTTTTGCAGAGGCTTCCCTGAACCCTGATTCCTTGCCTCCTGCTCCTGTTAAACCTGATAGGTACTATAGGGTGCCTGAAGCTCATAAGTATCTTTTTAAGGGTCCTAGGGCAGACCCGGAGACTGTTTCTCAAGGACCTAAAGGTGTTAAGGCCTCTATTGTTAAAAATCCTGTTCCCACTGATAAAGAGGCAAGGGCTTTGGATAGATGGGGAAAGAAAGTGTATACTTCTTCCACTTTAGCCATGAGGGCGTTGAATTGTCAGTTTCACATGCTAAAATATCAAAATTATCTCCTTTCACAATTGAAATCTAAGGTGGATGCTTTGGCGGAAGGTATTGAGTGTAAAGAGTTGCTGGATTTAGTTCATGTGTCTGAACAAGTGGGTAAGCATTCTTTGCAATGTGGTTTTGATGCTGTACAGGCCTCCTCGAGGGTGGCTGCCACTAGTTCTGTTCTTCGCAGGCATGCCTGGTTGAGGGATCAGAATTTAGCTGAGCATGTTAAGACAAGGATTTTGGATGCTCCTTTACAGTCTGATGTGTTGTTTGGTTCGCCTGTGGAAGCAGTTTTAAAGAAAATGGAGGACAAAGCTAAGTCTATGCAAACTGTTAAAGATTTTTGCAGGTGCAGCCACCAAGTTTAGTAGAAATTGGCCTGCTAAGGGGTGGACATATCCTGCTTATGATTCCCAGTCTAGGGGTAGGTCTAGACGTGGTAGGGGCAGAGCTCAAGGTTCTTTTAGACCTAGAACAGGGAGTTCACCTGCTCAGACTTCTGGTGAGGGCAGGGGTCAGTCCTTTCGTAAACAGACCCAATGACCTGCCTTTTCAGCTGCCAGTAGATTCTCGTCTGGCAGCTCCTTTGGGAGGAAGACTGTCTCTTTTCAAAGAAAATTGGGATTTAATTACTCAAGACAGATGGGTGTTGGATATCATTCACCACGGTTACAGGTTTTATTTCCATACATTGCCCCCTTTCAAAGGCATGCCAGGCGTTCCTCCTCCACAAAGAAAAGAGGCTCACAAGCAAATTTCTCAGTTACTCCAGATAGGGGCCATTCAGCCAGTCCCTGTATCAGAAAGGGGCCTAGGATTTTATTCTCGCCTGTTCCTAGTACCAAAGAAGGGGAACACGTGGAGACCAATTTTGGATTTATCTCTCCTCAACACTTATCTGGACATTCCCAAGTTCAAGATGTTGACGTTACAACAGCTTTTACCTCTGCTGGGCAAAGATCACTGGATGGTAACTTTAGATCTCAAGGAAGCATACCTTCATGTGCCTATAAGGCTAAGTTGCAGGAAATTTCTGCGGTTTCGAGCTGGAAATTCTCATTATCAGTTCTCTGCATTGCCCTTTGGCTTATCTACTGCGCCCAGAGTATTCACAAAGGTTCTGGCTCCAGTGATAGCTTACTTCAGGCTAAAAGGAATTCAAATCTATCCTTACTTGGACGACTGCCTGATTCTGGCTCAAGAAAAGGAAGACCTTCTACAGCATCTGGAATATGTTATAGCAGTGCTAAGATGCCTAGGGTATTCTGTGAACGAAATAAAGTCCAGTCTAGTACCCTCTCAAGACATGTGCTTTCTGGGTGTGAGACTGAATACAGCAGCCCAGATGGCATTTTTAACCCTGGACAAACAAAAGAGTCTATCACTTTACTTCCATCAACTATCTCATCAGTCCGTGCTGACTGCAAGGACAGTCCTTCAAGCATTAGGGTTCATGGCATCTTGTATTCTGGTGCTTCCCAATGCCAAACTGCATATGAGGAAGCTACAATGGTATCTCAAAAATGTATGGACACAGCACTGCCAGGATTTGGACACTGTCATTCAAATAATACCTTGCCTTCAAAAAGAATTTTTGTGGTGGGCTCAGGAATGTCACCTAAACAAGGGACTCTCTGTGACCCGGCCAGAGGCGAGTCAGATTTTAACGACAGATGCCTCGGACATTGCTTGGGGAGCTCATCTAAATGGAAAGTGGATACAAGACAAGTGGCCTGCCAGACTACAGCATCTACATATCAACATGAAGGAGATGTTAGCAGTCCAGTTTGCATTAATGGCTTTCAAGGAGTTACTTCTTCCAGGGCAGGTGTTGATTCTAACAGACAACACAACTGTCATGAGGTACATCAACAAGCAAGGGGGAAGCAAGGGGGAACACATTCTTATCCTCTATGCAGGCAAGCAATGATTTTATGGGAGACTGCGCTAAGCTTGCAACTAACTCTTCAGGCAAGGTTTCTGCCGGGAGCACAGAACTCCTTAGCAGATGTGTTAAGCAGACAAATCATGGATCCCCACGAGTGGAAACTGGATCTTCATGTATTTCAGAAATTGACAGTGTCATGGGGAACTCCAGACATAGATCTGTTCGCTTCTCCACTAAACCACCAGCTGCCAAAGTTTTGCACAAAGGGGTTTCATCCCACAGCTTGGAAAGTGGATGCTCTGTCTTTCAGTTGGAAAAATCTTCATGTGTATGCCTTTCCACCTCTGCCTCTTCTTCCAAAGGTGCTATTAAAGGTCAGACAAGACAAGCCAAGGATGATTTTAATAGCTCCAGATTGGCCTCGGCAACACTGGTACCCACTACTAAGGAGTCTGGTAAGGAAGCCTCCATGGCCTTTACCTTTGATTCCACATCTGTTATCTCAGAAGGACGGTCATCTGCTCAATGTCAAGCTTCACTTTCTTCATCTAACAGCCTGGCATATTCTGTGTTGAAACACAACAGGTCTCAACTTCCTCAACAGGTTTTAAATGTGATTATGGAAGCTAGAAGACCTAGTACAAGGAAAGTGTACGCAGAAAAATGGAAGAGATTTTTATTTTGGAGTACAGCAAAGAATTTGGAGATTTCTGAGCCTAATTTGAGTGTGGCTCTTCAATATCTTACTGAGTTATTGGACAAAGGTTTGTCCTTCTCTTCCATTAAGATTCATGCTGCAGCAATTTCAGCTCACTATGATTGTGACCCACCATTGTTTTCGCATCCTTTGTTCAAGCAGTTTCTTAGAGGGGCAAAGAATATAAGACCCCACGTAGAGCTCCTACTCCTGCTTGGGATCTCAATTTTGTGTTGGAAAACTTACTCTACAACCTTTTGAGCCTCATGGCTACTGCTGAATTGAAATACTTGTCATGGAAGACTGCTTTTCTGTTGGCTATTACTTCTGCAAGAAGGGTGTCTGAGTTGCAGGCCCTTATGGCAGTAGAGCCCTTTTGATTTTCCATAAGGATAGGGTATCATTACGCACTAATCCTTCCTTTATGCCTAAGGTGGTTTCTAGTGTGGCTTTAAACCAAACTATTCATTTGCCTACTTTTATGCAGACCCCAAAATAAAGGGGAAAAGATTTTGCACACTTTAGATGTACACAGGCAATTGCGTTATTATTTAAGCAGGACTAAGGATTTTAGGCAGTCTCAGCAGTTGTTTGTTTCTTTTGCTTTGAGTTCAAGAGGGCAAGCCTGTGTCAAAACAAACTATTTCTAGGTGGATTGGGTTTTGCATTGCATTTTGTTATTCCCATCATGGCAAGGAGATTCCAGCTGGGATTAGGCCTCATTCCACTAGGGCTACTGCCACTTCAACAGCATTTCTAAGGGGGGTGGCAACTAAGGATATTTTGGAGGCAGCTACTTGGAGTTCAGTGCATACTTTCTCTAAGCATTATCACCTTCCTCTCTACTCTAAGTCTAGGGCTGGTTTTGCCACAGCTATTTTGCAAGGCATGTTGTCAGCTCCTGCTTCTTTATGATTTGCCAGCCTCCCTTACCTCTGCTTTGGGATTCTACCCAATTGTTAGGACTGCAGCAATGTGGAATGAAGAACATAGTACAGTTTTGTACCTACCATAAATGTAGATGTTCGAGGATCCACATTGCTGCAGTCCAATTTACCCTCCCTCCTTCCCCTCTGTGTTTAGGGGTGGTTGTGTAGGTGAGGTTATATGCTGATTATTTTGTATATATTGTACATATTTTTGGTGCAGGTGTATTGGGCCTTGTCTTTTTAGGGTCTTCTGACATCTGGGGCAAGAAAAGACTGAGGATATGACGTCGGTCATGCGCATTAGTACCCTGACGTACTGACGTCAGTCTAATGCGCCCTGACCGACGTCAGCCATATACTTTGGTATTCGGGCCGACTGGACAGCGGACTACCCTATTGTTAGGACTGCAGCAATGTGGATCCTCGAACATCTACATTTATGGTAGGTACAAAACTGTACTTTCCTCAGAGTGGCCAAAAATTTGAGACCACCCAGGAGAGCTCCAACCCCAGCCTGGGACCTTAACTTTGTTTTGGAGAAACTCACTCCACCTCCTTTCAAGCTAGCTTCTACTGCAGACTTAAAATTTCTTTCTTGGAAAACAGCTTTCCTTTTAGCAATCACTTCAGCAAGAAGGGTATCTGAATTACAGGCCCTTATGGCACTGGAGCCTATCATCATCTTTTATGCGGACAGGGTGTCCCTCAGAACCAATCCATCCTTCATGCCCAAGGTGGTATCCAGTGTGGCTCTTAATCAGTCCATTCATTTGCCAACCTTCTTTCCCAATCCACAGAACAAAGGGGAACGGATACTGCATTCCTTGGATGTGCACAGATAACTTAGATTCTACTTAGACAGGACTAAACCTCAAAGGAAATCTGAACAACTGATGGTGGCATTTGCTGCAGGGGCAGAGGGGAAGGCTATTTCAAAGCAAACCATTTCTAAATGGGTAGGCCATTGCATTCATTTCTGCTGTAAGCACCATGAAAACCTATCCATCATGGGATCATACATCACCCCACCAGGGTTGCATCTACCTCTACAGCCTTTCTCAGAGGCATCCCTACCAGGGACATCCCAGAAGCTGCTAACTGGAGTTTATTTTCACCAAGCATTATCATCTGCCAATTTTCTCTAAATCCAGAGCTGGCTTTGCCACTGCAGTCTTACAGGGCCTTATAGCTGGTCCGAATGCTATCTAAATTCCTCCTCCCAACCATAGCTTTGGGAATCTACCCAAATGTAATGACTGCAACAGTGAATACACTCGAACATCTTCATTTATGGTAAGTGTACACAACAGTACTTTCTCCGGAATGTCCTTCCATGAGGGCCATCCAAGATTGACATAGCTAGGGACTCTGTTCCATTTGTTGAGGAAGAATGAAAAGGATTGCATCAGATTTAAAAGTTATGTACTCACCATTACCAAGCATCTGTGTTGCCCATTTTCATTCGCCCTCCCCCTTCCAAAAATCTTCTGGAGGAACCTATTGGATTATGTATTGCAACTCATAGTTCAGGGTTTGAACCCTATTCTTTCAGCTATCACTTTCGCTGTCTAATTTATGGGGATTTTATGGCAAAAGACTCAATCTGAGGTATTGAGGATGGACTATGGCATTATGGGTAGAGGGAGGAGCTTGAGAGTTGGATCCAAAGTCTATAGTATGCAGCCAGGTTGGATCTGAGGATCAGATCGTAACCCATTCTTTGAGAAAGAAGGAAAATGGACAAAACAGATGCTTAGTTATGGTGAATACATAACTTTTAGTCAAAACTTTTTCTTCTTTATTTTTCTACTTAAAACTTTTGTTATATTTTTGGAAATGGACAAAGGGCAATTACAGCAAGCTTCCTCACAGACTGGACCTACTTACACAAGACAAGGGTTCTTTGATACACCTCATCTTGAATCAACTTCAGACAACCGCCTGGATGATAGAGTGTTAATACCTTTCAGGTACTTATTTTCTGAGGATGTGCAGAAGGCATTAATGGAAGCAAAGAAACCTGCTACTAGGAAATCATGCATTACTAAATGGAAAAAATCTAGTTGGTATTAAGAGAAGAACCAGGACTCTTGTAAGGCTAGAATGTTTCTGGTTCTACAATATTTGTATAAGTTATTATCCTTTAGTCTTTCTCACTCCCCTGTTAAGGTTCATTTGTTGGCCATTTCAGCATGTCTGCCCATACATCCTCCCCTTTCCTTGAATTCACATTTAAAATTTTTTCCGAAAGGGGTGCTGCATACCTGACTACTTAGAAAATAGGTGAGACTTCCTTGTGATATTAACTTTGTCTTTGAAGAATTAACTCTTGCTCCATTTAAACCATCCCATCAAGCTAATTTGACATTCATAACATAGAAAACATTTTTGTTAATTGCTATGACTTCTATAAGGTAAGTGTATGAGTTGCAAGCTCTCATGATGGATCAACCTTATCGGATTTTCCAAAAAGATATAGTTTCCTTGTGAACTTTTTCTTCTTTTTTCCCCTAAAGTGGTTCCTGAGTTTACTTTGAGCTAAACTGTTCTTCTCCCTGTCTTTTTTAAAGAACTTAAAAATGAGGGAGAAAGGGTTCTTCATACTGTGGGCGTTTACAGATAGCACATATATTATCATGACAGAACAAAAACCTTCAGTAACTCTGCTCATTCAGTCATTTCTTATGACGGTAAGAAAATAAATGACAACCTGTTTCAAAGCACACTGTATCCGTGTGGTTGTCACATGATGTTTCATTTTGTTATACCTATCACAGCAAGTCAGCTCTATTTAGGGTCAAGACATACTCTGCCAGGGCCTTGACTTCATCAGCAGCTTTTTGGAAAAGGGTAGCTTCTAGAAATATTCTAGATGCAGCAACTTGGTCCTCTGTGCACATCACTGTGTACACATTTACAGAGCACTATAAGCTTAATTTCCTTTCCCAGGTCTAGAGTATGCATTGTTAGGACCATTCCCCAGTGGATCCTGGACCCTCATTCTTCATCCGCCTTGCTAGTATAAGTTATGGTAGTCTACCAATATAGCTAAGGCTACTGCAGGAATGATCACATGATAAACATAGTAAAGTTGTGCAGGTAAACTTACCATAACAGTAGATGTTCTAATGGTCACTGCTGCAGTAGCCACTCCCTCACTCCCTCTTAGCTTTATATAATTTTGATTGCCTGAGTGAGGCGTTTGATGTTTACTTACCTAGCACTGAACTCTTTAGGGGCTCTACCCTTCCTCTTTCAGTTGGCAAGAAAGCTCTGAAGGGCTTGACTCCAAAACTATTGACTTTCTTCAGTTTGCCTTGATCTGCCAGTGGTTTGGATATGTGAAAGGTGCCCTTAAGCTCTGGAAGCTGTCTGGCTATTATATCCTATGCAGAATATTTTATTTATTTATTTAACATTTGTTAAATGGGAAAGTCCAACTTGGAAAGAAGCCAGTTTTCAGTGGAGGCCCGGGAAGAAATGCTCCAGACTCATGTCTTTGTTTCGTGGGAGGAAATTGGAGCACCCGGAGGAAACCCACACAAACGCAGGGAGGACACGCAGACTCCACACAGAAGGAACCCCAGCCGAGAATCGAACCGGAGAACCTCTTGCTGTGAGGTGACAATGCTACAGCTGCACCACTGCTTCATCAAGTATAATCCAAATAATTAAGGCTACTATGGCAGTGACCATTCGAACATCTGCTGTTATGGTAAGTTTACTTACACAACTGTACTTTCTTGTTTTCCCACAAATATAACTGAAATTGTTCTTATCCATTTGGAGTGCAGTGAAACTGGCACTGTTTTGTAATTTATATATTCTCTGATCTAGAACCAACAATAAGATATTTTGTATTGCAGTACTGGTGGATAGAGCCCTTATTTTATCTTTTACTGCAGCTGTTGAGAGAAGTGCTCTAGTGATGTTAGTTGAGCACTGTTTTAAAGGACATTATGGCCACTTAAGTGACCCTTTGGTGAGAATAAAGCTTTGATTGAATTGGTGTTTTTCCTTCATTGGCCCCTGCTGCTGATTTGACAGAATGACCGGACAAAATATCAAGGAATTTCCTTAAAGTGGGCTTAGATTGGGTATTGCTTCAGTTAGAATTAATATTTTTTTTCAGCAAAATCCTATATTCGCAGATGCCTGTGCACTTAGCCCATAAGTACCGTGCAGTAATGTCCTATCTACATACATTCACTCATCTCCGAAACACGCAGTTTCCATTTGCCACTTATGCAGTCCTTGCTGTTGTTAATGAAGTCCTCCTTTTATATTTGCAAGTACCATAGCAGGTGAAGTCCTTTCTTCATAAGCATGAGCACAGTAACTCGAGCAAATACATACATGTATGTGCTTTTTTGGAGGCATGGTTCCTTTGCAGGGGAAGCACTTCGCAATTCTTTGAGTTCCAGTCTTGCCCGCTAACCTATGGGCAGAAGATGAGGGAGAGTATCAGTTTTGTCAGAGACGCCCACAGCTCATGACAAATTATCCATGACCACATGTTTGCACTTTTGGAGATCCAGGTTACCATTAACAAAGTTAAATACCTCTTTATAGCCTGCTGTAGATCTCATTTGGTATCCCCCACTGACCATGATGACTGTCTAAACACCCTATTACTATTATCAGCTAAAACACATTTATCCTAAGAGAGATCAATTATACTATGATAAACTGGCCCACATGTATCACAAATGGAAAACATGTCCCATGTTTTTTGGATTATAATAAATACTAACTACTTACAAAAGATAATTAGCACCCCCGCTGGGGCTAATAACAGGCTCCCTACTGAACACTGATATACCAGAAAAAAAGATTGAAAATGCAGGAGAAGAGCAAATCTCATACAGTGGTCTTCTCCTTTAAACTTGTTTTTTGCTGAGGGCAAGTTAGTCTGCACCCCTACACACTCAAACTTATATATACTAACTCTGAGATCATCATACCATGGAGAAAAATAGGATATTCTGAGAAATGGCCATCTCAGACTCGATATGTGCAAGTCCAATTTTTCAGCCATTCAGTCTCTGTATTTCAGGACTCACTAATGCAGGCCTGGCATTTCACATAATTACCCAATAATATCTTGGATATTGTACTCACTAATCTTACCCTTCCTGCTTCTCTCCATGGGTGACTCCTTCCCTTGTTAAATCAGACCACAAATTAAAGATCTGGTGTCCCCCAAGAGTCAGTCCTTGGACCTCTCCTTTTTAATATCTTTACATATAACCTACACACTTCCTGTCCAAACTCCTCACTAATACAATACACAGACAACCCCACTATTATTTTGTGCTCTGATAACCTTCCCCACCTCCTTGCTCTTGCTCGTACTCAAGATTCCCTCCTTTCAGTCAAACAATGGCTGACCAATAATCAGTACTTCTCAATCCTAAAAAACAAAACTACTACTCTTCCTCCCCAAATGACTACAGCAGCATAAACATATCTTCATAGTATCATCTTTTAATAATACACTTATCTCTGTTGAACCACATACTAAACTTCTGGGTGTAAATATAAATGACCAACTAAAGTTTGACCTACATATTCAGCAAGCCATCAAAAAGACCCACCAAAATCTTGGTCTCTCATACAGACATAAAAAAAAAAAAAAAAAAAAAAATACCTCACTATTAACGCCAAACGTTCTCTAGGACAGACTTTCCTTCTCCCAACCTTACTGTATGCAGCCCCTATTCTCACCGATATTCAATCCAGTCTATTAGCTAAACTTGAAACTACCTACAACAAAATAGCCAAATTCACTGCCAAACTTCCCCTTCGCTCTCACCACTGCATAGCTTTAAAAAGTGTACAATGGCTTTAGCTCCATAACCAGCTCTTTCTTCCCCAACTCCACCTTACACACACTATATTAAATCAATCCTCCTGCTGTCCTGCCCTCACGGACCTCATCACTCCCTACTCTCCTAGCACAACCTACGCAGCACAGACCTACAGCTTGTAGAAATCTACAGACCCAATAAAAATATTGGCAAACTTTTATATAGCCACTCCGTTGCTAATACCTGGAACAGACTTCCCCTTTCTCTAAGAACAAACTGCAACTTCATTAACTTTATTAACTTCAAAAAACTTCTAAAGGACTTTTTTTTACTAATTCCTGGACCTGTACTCGTCCTACTCCCTCTCCTCTTCCCCTGCCAACTCTCACACTTTACCACAACTACTCATGTAAGGTTTCCATGATATTCTACCAACCTTGAATTTCTCTCTGATGGTAATTGTTAGATAGAATCTAACCTTTTATATTATATTTTATATACTTAATATGTACCATGGCTGTTTAAACCCTCACTATTACTCTTGTATTCTAACATGGTTGGTTATAAGTTGTATTATTTTTCTCCTGTGTACATGCACTTGTATGTTAATATTGTATGATGTTTTGTTTTTGTATTTGTTTATCTGTGGAGCTTTTCTCCTCGGGTCTCCGCTGGAAAAGGGCTCTGTAGCCCAGTTGGACCTACCCAGTTAACAAATGTCAAATAAATAAATAAATCTTCTCCTACAAAGGCCAGCAGTTGTCTTCAGACTAATACTTCTGTCTTCAGTGACATCCCAAAAGCAAACCTCTTCCAGCTGCTTGACAATCTAAATTAATTCAGCTGCAGTCTTTCTCAGAATGGCCCTGTAGCTAGAGCTTGTGTCTTTTCAACTGAGTTATAATTTACCTATAGATCTGTATAGGTAATGCAGTGCCTGGCCATACCAAATATTCTAAAAAATCCAAAAAATAAGGATTTTTGTGTAATAGTCAATGTTCTTTATTTAATCACTGCTACAGTAGCCTTAGCAATATGGGTTGTATCCTGTACATGACACAACAACCAGTAGCTTGTAAAGCTGTCAGGGCACCTTCCATGCACTCAAACCATAAGCCAGCTCAAACGTTAGGCTTGGGTGCCAAGCCCTTCAGAGCTTACCTGCTGTTGAAGATAGTGCTCATCTGTAGGCTTTCAAGGATTGGTGGTTGGCTAATGTTGTTCCAGTGCTGGACAGATATATTCTGTTCAGGGAAGAAATCCTTCTGCTTTACTTTTTATGACAGAAAACATTTTTTTTTAAAACTTATTAATTTTAGCTAGAAGAAAGTGTTTTTAATGACTGTCACTTGACTCTTGTACACTTAAACGAGAGCATAACAGTTTTACTTTTGTGGTAAAAAAAAGTTGTTAAAACTAACTTTAAACTATTTTTCCTGGTATGGTTTGTGTTGTTGCACTATTGGGGATTGGAGTAAGTTTTTCTTCACTATGTTTTAACAAAGAAAAGTTTTTTTTTTTTTTTTACTGCTTACCTGTTTTGCCAACTATCACTGCCAGACTTCCCCACAAATCAAGAATTTTATTTTCAGTTTAACCACCCTACCAGTTCCTCAGTTCTACATTCTAGTCATAAAAAGAAAAAAATTATTAAGCAGCCTTTACCACCAAAGCAGGCTGATAAAATGCCTTTCAGCAAGTAGGTGACTCTTCTGTGACCAAAATTGGTTCCTCGGACCACTCATCTTTTTTCTTGAGTCCTGCTAGTTTAGTCCCTACAGCAACCATGGACCAGGGTTAGACACATCCTTTGCACTTTTCGAGTGACCTTGAATTGTAATTCCATATTAAGTTACTGGTTTTATTACTGTTCCTCTATGAAATCTTGTCTCTGCTTAATTTCCAATGTACTCTTGATTCTTCTAGTCAACTCTCGTGCTCCCCTCCTTCTCTCCAACATTTTGTGTTGAAAATTATGAAAAGGTTTCACAGGTGCAGTCCCTCTGTAGTCTTTACAAGAAGCAGAATCTCAGTCTGTTTCACAGCTTACTTTTTATTGGACAAACTTTTGTATTTCCTCCTTAGCATGTACTTCATCAAAAAATGACTTTGTCCTTCCAGGGAAGAATACCTTGAAGACAGCTGGGTACAGCAGTTTGAATCTCACAACTGCATCTCAACATTCCCTGAATAGTGGAATATATTTGCTCTACTTCTGTCTGGTGCACAATGAGTAATCATTCTCCACAGACACTCTGCTGTCTCCCACTTTTAGTACTTTGTACTTCTGCCACAGTTTTGTCAGAACCAATTCTTTCTGCTGGTAGGATTGCTTGTTTACTATTAAAGGTCTAGGTTGCTTTCCTATATCCAGGTTTGGAGCATACACACGATGCACCCTTTCCATTAACAACTCCTGCTGTGGAATACCAGTCCAGTTGCTTATTTGTGCTTTCATAAAATTAATGCAGTTTTGTTCTTCCAGCTTCTCTAATATAGCTGAAAATCTCAGGTTTTCCCCATGTGCTCTGTCCTCTAATTCTATTACTTTTTGAAACATGTCTTCCTGAGCAGTCTTATATACAGCCAGCCTTTCATTCGTTTCGACCTCTGAATTTTTCACCTTTATCATCTCATCTGAATATCTGTTTAAAGCTTCTTCCATTTTTCCAGCCTTTTGTTGTTTGTGTTGATATACTCCATCAGAGTTTTGTTTATTTTAACCAGGTCTGTATGCAGTTGTCTTATATCTTCCTGTAGGTTATTGGAAGTCATGTCTGAAGGTTGCATTGTTTTTGCTGAACAGCTGCAGAACTTTCCCCACCCAGTGTTTCTTCCTCAGTTTTTGTAGCTGATTCTTTCCAGGTCTTCTGTAGTTCTTTATTAATGGCATCCAGGCAGTGCACTTACTTGCTGAATTTCTGTTTTCACACTGGATGTGCTAGAAATAAGTTGTTACTCAATGTGCAGCCATCTTGTAAGTCCCTATCTATGAATCTCTAATAAGACTGAATGACAGCATGAAAGATTTCCATCACCCACACACACACACACACACACACACACTGACAGTCCTTTAATACTTCCAGAAAGTCTGAATATCCATTTCTTTCTTTGGCAACAGATTCATCTGAAGTAGGAACTTCATTTGTCAGCAACCTTTGGGATACGGATCCGATCTCGGATCCGAGCCGGCAACTTCTACCACAGCATAGATCCGAGCTCCTAGCTCCTCCCTTTACCCATAATCCCCTGCCTACCCTGACTGACCCCAGATCTAGTTTTCCGCTCTTCAAGCAACAGCTAGATTCCAGAGCTCTTGGTGATTTTGTGAGAAAACAGTTTTTTCCTCTTATTCTTATTGAGTGGTTGTGTGTGCATGTTAGGTTTACCCTTAATGCTAAAACTTCTTACTTTTAGCTTACATAGCTTAAATTTTAATTTAAATTTTTTCCTCCCTGCCCCCGCTGGTCGTAGTGTGTGTGTGTGTCTTGAGTGTAGGGGCCTTGTGAGTGTGCTTTACTTTAGTTATGTCGGAGGCCCCTAAAGCCATTTTTTCTAAATGCACCGAGTGTGGTCACAAGCTTTCACTGGCTGATGGCCACACTCGGTGCGTTAGGTGCCCTGGGGTTCAACACCTCTCTTTGGGTTGCGCGATTTGCGCGGCGTTCAACCCCAGGGCACTTAAGGATTGGAGGTCGAAGCTGGTTCTGGCAGGCCTTTTACCCCCAGACTCTGCTTCGGCCTCCGGTACTTCGGTGACCGCTACCCCCCCAGTAGCGGTCACTCCTGCCTCCCTTCCTCCTACCGGGACTCAACCTCCCGCTTCGGCTCCGGAAGATAGGGAGTCCAGAAAAGAGAAGCGGAGGGAGAAGCACCTTAAGCGGCGGGCCGAGGACTCTTCATTGGCCCCGCCTGCTAAGCGGGCTTCTCCGTCCAGGTCTTCTTGGTCTCCTCCTCCTCGGATCCGATCCCCTTGTTTCTCCCCGGGACCCGAGGAGGAGGTGACCCGGTCCCTGTCGAGGTCATCGAGGCGGCACTCCAGGTCGGCCTCGGTGGCCTCCTCGAGGTCCACCTTTAGCATGTCAGATGCGGACATGGACCAGATGATGAGGAGATTCATCCAGGCCCAGATGCAGATGGGAGTGCTCTTGCCCCCCCCCCTCCGGGGGGGGAGCACAACCCCTTTTTTCGCCCCTATTGCTCCTTCTCCGACCCACATTCCGGGTTTGGAGCGCTCGGAGCCGAGCCACGTTGGATCCGGGGGTGGGTCGGAGCCGACCGTGCTGGGCACGTCAGCTCCGACGGCTCCCTCGAGTTTGTCCGATCCGACCTCTCAGAGCCGTGGGCCGAGCTTCGGTTCTGAGGGATTCGGTGTGCTTTCGGCTCCATCCCGGTCAGAGCACACTGGTCCTTCGGATCCGACGTTCTCGGCTCCGGGTCTGATCCCCGCTTCGGATCCGAGTGGGAGTCGGGTCTCGGATCCGTCAGAGAGCGGCTCCCCCTCGGGTTTCGCTGCGGTGGAGAGGGCACTGTCGAGTGCTTTCTGGCCTCCGGTCCTGGCTTCGGCTCCCTCCCGCACTCCTTCTCATCTGGTCCTGGCTCCCCTCATCCGGCCCTCAGGGCAGCCTACCTCAGCGCCTGTAGGAGTTCCAGTGGAACAAGATACAGCCTGTGAGGACTCCTCGGACAGCCCCCCCGAGGAGGTTCCTCACAAGGCGAAGTGCAAGAGGAGGCACATAGACTCCCCTGAGAGTCTCACCGAAGATACAGACTTAGATGAAGGGGAAGGCTCCCCTAGGTCACCCCCCGAGGATGTCTCCTTCGGAGACATCATGAAAATGCTCAAAATCCTTGAGGATTTTCTTGAGGCGTTTGAGGCAGGACCATCTACCTCTTGGGTGTCCCCTCCACCCGACCCCTTGGTGGATCTCATATCCACTAGGGCTTGGAAGGAACCGGACACCGTAGAGCCAATCCCCAAGCGCCCGGACAAAATTTTGAGCCCCCCTGCAGAGAGATCACACTGGAGCAGAGGTCCCCCTGTGGATGCCATGTTGGTGGCTGCAGGTTCATCCTCTGAGCAAGGAGTCTCGCGCGATGGACCGTCTTGGGAAGCAGGCCTTCAGTTCAGCGACCTTCTCTATGAGGGCCTTGAACTACATGGCACACGTTATTGGGATGCAGCGGGATCTAATTAAGGAATACGCTACTTCCCCCGAGGGTCCATGTCGGAGGGAGACAAGGATCTGTACTCTTCCCGAATAGCCACCCTCCGCTCTATTTCTAACACCTTTATGCGGCTCTTGTCTCATACTACGGAGGGAACCGCTAGAGCAGGTGGAGTCGGGCTTGTCATGAGGAGACGGGCCTGGCTCCATCACTGTGACTTCTCGGAACCCTTTAAGGTGTCATTCGCGAATGCCCCTTTTGATGGTTCTGCACTGTTCGGCAAAACCATTCGCGACACTCTTGTCCAGAGCGAGAAAGATGGGAAGACTTTGTCTGCCGTCGGAGTCCGCTTCTCTGCGCCCCAGAGGTCCTTTTCCAAGAACCAAAAGGGTCAGAAGAAGATGTGGTTCCGAAAATCGCATCAATCCCAGTCTGCTCAGGACAACCAGTCCTCTCGTGGCAGAGGAGGACAGGGAGGATGCCGCCCCAGAGGCAGAGGGGTCCCCAGGAATTTTGGGTCCAGAGAACCATTCTCTGAGAGGCCCACGCAGAACCCCTGAGGGGTTGCCCAGCTGCTCCACTCTGGAGGCAGTCAGGGGGCATTTTTCGAGGCACCTAGCAATATGGGAGTCCATAACAACGGATCGCTGGGTGCTTCGTATCATATCCAGGGGTTACCAAATTCCCTTTATCTTAACCCCCAGAATCAGAGGTCTCCCCGACGTACCACCCAGTCAGAGGGAGGCGGCTGCTGCAGAAATTCTGCAGCTTCTGCAAAAAAGAGCCATCCAGCCCGTCCCCCCAGATCAAATCGGATCGGGGTTTTACTCCAGGTTCTTTCTGGTGCCAAAAAAGGCGGGGGACTTGAGGTCCATCCTCGACGTAAACCTGGCGGTACCCAAAGAAAAGTTCCGAATGGTCACATTGCAATCTGTCCTCCCCTTATTGCTGGAGGACGACTGGATGTGCTCCATAGACCTCAAGGATGCGTACTATCACATTCTAGTGGACAGGCGTTCCAGGAGGTTTCTCCGCTTCCGGCTGGGAGCCAGTCACTTTCAATTCAGGGCCCTCCCCTTCAGCCTCACCTCAGCCCCCAGGGTGTTCAACAAAGTCCTGGCGATAATAGCGGCCCACCTGAGACTCCAGGGAATTCAGGTCTTTCCGTACCTGGACGACTGGCTCCTTACTGCCCCAATAAGGCATCTACTTTGCTCATGCAGGGATTATTTCCTCAGTCTGGCTCCACTGTTAGTTAACCATCAACATGACCAAATCCTTTCTGATCCCTACACAGGTGTTGGATTTTATAGGGGCGAGACTGGATTCCAGACAGATGCTTGCGTTCTTGACTCCAGATCGGCTTCAGAACCTGATGTTGCACGTGCAGGCCATCCTTCAACTGCAAACTCCTTCAGCGGAATTGGTCCTGAGGGCTTTAGGATATATGGCGGCTGCAATCCCTCTGCT